>NC_079198.1:104887916-104907916 GCF_029499605.1 Hyla sarda | reverse complement strand
AAATTTGTTTAACCTCCTGGAACCCCTTTAAATGCAAGGCTTTACTGTTTTCAATGCGTGCTGTGCAGACGCTGAGGCAGGAATCTATATAGCCACTTGCAGTTTTCCTTACAATAAAAGCCTCTCCCTGTGGGTCTCAGTTGCGGAGTCCTCCTTTAGGACAGGGATCATTCAGATAGGACAACCGCTTTAGCAGCAGAAAGTCTTTTAAAAATAAATAATTCAAGTGTTTTCCTTTAAATTCTCAGTCTTTATTCATGCTTTACAATTTTGTTAATTTTCGCTCCCATCTCTTTGTCATGTAGAGAGCCCAGTATCAAGACAAACTAGCAAGACAGCGGTACGAGGACCAGTTACGACAACAAGTAAGTACTGTATACAGCATACGTGGCCTCTCATTGTCATCAACCTCGGTAGTCGTCATAGTAAACCAAGAGTATAGAGATGGAGTGTCTGATGTATCAGGGCAGATTAGAGGATGTTGTTACATATCATCTGCTCACCCAGTATTGTTGAGGCCATTATTTACTAGAGGACGCACAACGTACCTGTACTCTGCATACATGTACATCCTGAGTCCTATCCGAACTATGAAGTGAGCGCAGGAGTTGCCTAATACACCACGGGAGCCTGGTGCTAATGGCGTACATCAGTGATCACGCTGATGCCTGCCTTTAATCCTTCAGATGCTATGATCAATACTGATCATGACATCTGAAGTTTTACAGGGGCTTACTGTGATTTATCGGACCATCTGTAGCGCGGTTGCGGGGGACAGGGGTGTCAAGATGGCCTCCAAAGCTCCCCTCACCTGCTCCACGGCCAGCTACAGCAATAGTTTTCTAGAAGTAGATCTCAGATATTGCTGATCAGTGCCATGCCTAGCCATTTAGTTCCCTGTGGGGAACTTAAATGTTGTGGATAAAAAAAATGTGTGTGTGTGTGTGTGTATATATAGATATAGGGATATAGATATATAGAGAGAGAGTTTATAAAAAAAAAAAAAAAATATTTTAAATGACCCCCTATTCCCATTTTACAAATAAAAAAACAAAAATGGAAAAACAATAAAACAAATATATTTGATATTGCCATGTGTGCAAATTTTTGAACTATTAAAATATAAAGTTATTGATCCTATATGGTGAATGTCGTTGATGTAAATGGGGAAAAAAAAGAAATTGCAGATTTTTGATCCCATCCCAGAATAAAGTGAACAAAAAGTCACATATATGCAAATATAGTATGAATATAAACTACAGATCAGTGTAAAAACTGAGCCCTCATACAGCCCTGTATACAGAAAAATATAGGGCGATTGATATACTTTTCTCGTTCGGCTCCATTGGGGGACACAGAGACCGTGGGTATATGCTGCTGATACTAGGCAACAAAAGAAAGTCATCCCCTCCCAGCAGAATATACTCCGAGCTATCATTTTTAGCTTAGTGTCTGTAGGAGGCAGACACAGGTCTGGAGTTCTCTCCTTTTCTTATTTTTTTTAGTTTAGGGACATGTATTTAGATTTTTCTCTCCCTTTTTATTTCTCTTTTTAGATGGGGGCTCAGGAGCATAGCGCTCACTGTTTCCCCATTTGCGAAGAAGAGGCACAGTCATAGTTATGCACTGTCAATCCCTTCTCGCCACCGGCCAGCACCTGGGGGTGTACCTTTGGTCCAGGCCCCCCTACCTTCCCTGCTCGTCTTGCTGTCGCAGCCCGGCAGGATGCAGGTATCTAATAGCTGGCCGAAGACTTCAATAGGTAAGTTTCTCGGGACAAGGTGAGTATTCCTTACCCCCCCCCCCCTCCCCTTACCTCTCTTTTTCCTAGGTTTATAGCCTTTTCTCAGGATTCTCAACCTCTGTAGCCCCCTGTTTTGTGCCCACTCCTTTTTATTCTTTCTAAGGGCAGTTCCTGCTCGCCATTATGAACATAGGGGACATGTGCAGTGGTGCTTAGGACATGGTTAATACTTTTTTCACTGGGCATTTTTACAACCCTTCTTGCCTGCGGCTGCTCCGCGTGCGCAGTACCGGCATTTACTTTTACTTCTGCCGTCTCCTCAGACAGGTCACTACGGCCCTGGTCACTTATTACGCTTGTGTGGGTTGTAAAACTATAAAATGCCTGGTGGTTCTGCTGAACCCACCTGTCCTGTCTGCACCACTGCGCGCCCCTGGTCCTTCATCAGAAGTCGTTCCGCTGGAACATGCGGGCTCTGCTCCTCCCCCCGGAATGGGTGTCCTCCCTCTCTGACGATCCCCGACCTGGCGCGGGTTTCCTGTTCTGTGATGACTGCATTGGAGAGGTCTTCCTTACTACAGACTTCCAGAGAGGCTTGTTCACCATCCCCTGATCATTACGCCCTAGGGTGTTCTCCTCTGGTTCCTCTCTGGAATCCGTAACTCGGGACAGGTGTTCTCCTCATAGGTCTCGCTCTTCTTCCCTGGCCCCACGGAAAAAACCCTGTTCTAAAGGTCGCTCTCCTGGTCACCGTCCTAGTTCTCCAGGTCTGTTACATAGTTACATAGTTACATAGTTACATAGTTACATAGTTACATAGTTAGTACGGTCGAAAAAAGACACATGTCCATCAAGTTCAACCAGGGAATTAAGGGGTAGGGGTGTGGCGCGATATTGGGGAAGGGATGAGATTTTATATTTCTTCATAAGCATTAATCTTATTTTGTTCCAGGAATGTATCTAATCCTGTTTTAAAGCTGTTAATTGTTCCTGCTGTGACCAGTTCCTGAGGTAGACCGTTCCATAAATTCACAGTCCTCACGGTAAAGAAGGCGTGTCGCCCCTTGAGACTAAACTTTTTTTTCTCCAGACGGAGGGAGTGCCCCCTCGTCCTTTGGGGGGGTTTAACCTGGAACAGTTTTTCTCCATATTTTTTGTATGGGCCATTAATATACTTATATACGTTTATCATATCCCCCCTTAAACGTCTCTTCTCAAGACTAAACAATTGTAACTCCTTTAATCGCTCCTCATAGCTAAGATGTTCCAAGCCCCATATTAGTTTAGTCGCGCGTCTCTGCACCCTTTCCAACTCCGCAGTGTCCCTTTTATGGACAGGTGACCAAAACTGAACAGCATATTCCAGGTGAGGCCGTACCAATGCTTTATAAAGGGGGAGTATTATGTCCCTGTCCCTTGAGTCCATGCCTCTTTTGATACATGACAATATCCTGCCGGCTTTGGAAGCAGCAGCCTGACATTGCATGCTATTCTGTAGTCTTTGATCTACAAGTACACCCAGATCCTTCTCTACCAGTGACTCTGCCAGTTTAATCCCCCCTAAGACATACGATGCATGCAGGTTATTAGTACCCAGATGCATAACTTTACATTTATCCACATTGAACCTCATTTGCCAAGTGGATGTCCAGACACTTAGTCTATCCAAGTCATCTTGTAACTTATGCACATCCTCTATAGACTGTACCGTGCTACAAAGCTTGGTGTCATCTGCAAAGATAGAAACAGAGCTGTTAATACCATCCTCTATATCATTGATAAATAAATTAAACAACAGCGGTCCCAGGACTGAACCTTGGGGTACACCACTAATAACCGGGGACCAATCAGAGTACGAATCATTGACCACCACTCTCTGGGTACGATCCATGAGCCAGTGTTCAATCCAGTTACAAACTAAAATTTCCAAACCCAAAGACCTTAACTTACCTGTCAGACGTCTATGAGGGACAGTATCAAATGCTTTAGCAAAATCCAGAAACACTATATCCACAGCCATTCCTCTGTCAAGGCTTCTACTCACCTCTTCATAAAAGCAAATTAGATTGGTTTGACAACTTCTATCCTTAGTAAACCCATGCTGGCTATCACTTATAATACAATTATCCCCTATGTATTCCTGTATGTAATCCCTTATAAGTCCTTCAAACAATTTACCCACAATGCACGTTAAACTTACCGGTCTATAGTTTCCTGGGGAAGACCTAGAGCCCTTTTTGAAGATTGGCACCACATTCGCCTTGCGCCAGTCCCTTGGCACAATACCAGACACCAGAGAATCTCTAAATATCATGAACAGGGGTACAGATATTACTGAACTTACCTCTCTAAGAACTCTTGAGTGTAGTCCATCCGGTCCTGGGCATTTGCTTACATTTATATCACTTAACTTACCTTGTACCATCTCTACATTAAGCCAGTTCAGTACATTACATGATGTGTTACCAGCACTGACCTGGCCAATGTCAGCTCCTTCTTCCATAGTGTATACAGAACTAAAGAACCCATTCAGTAGCTCCGCCTTCTCTTGATCGCCTGTGACAACCTCCCCATTATCATTATTAAGGGGTCCTACATGCTCTGTCCTTGGTTTTTTTGCATTTATATATCTAAAAAAATATTTAGGATTAGTTTTGCTTTCTTTGGCCACCTGTCTCTCATTTAGAATTTTTGCTGTTTTTATTACATTTTTACAGATTTTATTAAGCTCCTTGTACTGTTTAAATGTTATCGCTGACCCATCAGATTTGTATTTTTTGAAGGCTATTTTTTTGCTGTTTATTGCTCTTTTAACATCATGTGTCAGCCATGTAGGATTTAGTTTCAATCGTTTATATTTGTTCCCCTTTGGTATATATTTAGCTGTATAGTTATTTAGAGTTAATTTAAAGATGTCCCATTTACCTTCTGTATCAGTATTTGAGAACACCTCCCCCCAGTCTATGTCCTGTAGTGCAGCCCTCAGCCCAGGGAAATTTGCCTTTTTAAAGTTATATGTTTTTGCCTTCCCCGCCTGTCTTTGTTTTCTACATTTTAAGTCAAAAGTAACTATATTGTGGTCGCTATTACCAAGGTTTTCCCGCACAGTTACATTACCAACCAGCTCTGCGTTGTTGGAAATGATCAGATCCAACAAGGCATCACTTCTTGTTGGGTCCTCCACAAACTGGCCCATAAAATTATCCTGCAATAAATTTAGGAATTGTCGCCCCTTTGTAGTTTTAGCCAACCCCGGACCCCAATCTATATCTGGATAGTTAAAATCTCCCATTATTACCACTGTACCTGCCCGGGCGGCCCTCTCTATTTGTTTATGAAGCCGAACTTCTATCTCTTCAGTGATATTAGGGGGTCTGTAGATTACCCCAAATATTATTTTTTCAGTATTTCCCTCCTTTTGTAATTCTACCCACAATGATTCCACATCCTCAGAATCATCACACACTATGGCATCGTTCACACTGACTTTCATACCACTTCTTACATACAGACAGACTCCACCACCTTTTCTGTTCATTCTATCCTTGCGAAACAATGTAAACCCCTGCAGATTGACAGCCCAGTCATGCGAGGAGTCCAGCCATGTCTCAGTGACCCCAACTATATCAATATGTTCCTCCAGTATCAAGGCCTCAAGCTCCCCCATTTTATTTGCTAGGCTTCTGGCATTTGTGAACATACACTTTACATTTCCATCCTTTATGTTATTGGGGTTAATGGGATTCAAGGGTGTAAGTTTTATTTTCCTATGAAGCCTATTCCTATTAACTATTCTAACCCCTCCCTCCGCTCCACCCCCAGGTACATTTATAATTCCCACCTCTCTATCTACACTATCTTCCCCCTCTTTGCTGTAGGTTCCCTCCCCCCAAGTCCCTAGTTTAAACACTCCTCCACCCTTCTAGCCATCTTCTCCCCAAGCAAAGCTGCACCCTCCCCATTGAGGTGCAGCCCGTCCCTACGGTAGAGCCGGTAACCGACAGCGAAGTCAGCCCAGTTCTCCATGAACCCAAACCCTTCCTTCCTACACCAGCTTCTGTGCCAGGTCCGCTTCGCCTTCATCTAAGGCTGCCTGAGCAGCTGGAAGATGAGGCGTCAGGTTCTGCCTCTGATCCAGAGGACCGAGTCCGACATGGTAGACAACTTGGTCACTGCCATCAGGGACACCTTCCAACTAGAGGACCCTGTAACTTCAGACCCCGCTCCAGAAGTTTCCTTCCGTCGCTCTCCTAAGGCTTTCAGCTCTCATGCTGAATTTGACGCCTTACTAGAAACAGCATGGAAGCATCCAGACAAACGTTTAAGGGACTAAAAGTACAGGTGCATTTTCCCTTTGCCCAGGGCCTTATTGCGAAATGGACATCTCCACTGGCTCTGGATCCTCCGGTTTCCCGTAGCGACTACTCTACCTTTTGGAGGATGCGGCCTCCTTTTAAGGACCCGGCGGACAAGAGGATTGAAAATCTGGCCAAATTCGCCTTTGAAGCGGCGGGTTCTTCTTTGTTTCCTGCCTTTGCTTCTGCTTGTGTATCCAAAGCCCTTTCTGTCTGGGCTTCTCAACTCCGCCAGGGCATTTTGTCCGGGGCCCCTTCAGAACATTTGGTGGATCCTGCACTTAAACTCTCTGATGCTGGAGACTATTTATTCTATGCAGTCTGCCCTTTGTACGGCTTTTGCCTCAGGTAGCCTAGTAGCGCTTCGTCGCTCCATGTGGCTCAAGGCCTGGGACGCCGATGCCGCTTCCAAGAAATATCGCGCTGAGCTTCCTTTTGCTGGGACCCGACTCTTCGGGAAATGCCTGGATGAAATTATCTCTGAGGCTACTTGAGGTAAGAGCTCCTTATTTCCGCAGAATAAGCCTTGCCGTACCGATTCCTGCAGGAAGTCAACCTCCTTTTGGTCCTTTCGATCTTTTGGCTCGGGTCAGGCGTCCAGACCGGTGCACTCACAGGATAAGAAGGCTCCTTCCTTCAAGCCCCGTCCCTCCTGGAAATCGGATTACCGTTCCGTACGTTTTACGGCCAAGTCGGGCACCCGTAAGCCTCCCTCCGCCTGAGGGGACGCTCCCACCCGAATGTTCTTCTCTGGTGGGAGGTCGTTTGTCCTTTTTTTCTGGAACGTTTAGTCTGCCCACGTGCAGGACTCTCAGGTCCGAGATGTCGTTTCCAACGGCTATCGGATAGAGTTTGCTTCCTTTCCAATTGATCGCTTTTTTCGATCCCACCCTCCTCGCTCTCCTTCCTTGGAGGCAGCTTTTCAGGTCGCACTTTGGACCCTTCTCACTCAGCGAGTGATCGGCCCAGTTCCTCCCAAGGAGTGTCTTTCGGGGTTCTAATCAAACCTTTTTGTCGTCCCCAAGAAAGGGGGTTCCGTCCGCCCCCGATCCTGGATCTGAAGCTCCTCAACCATCACCTACTCCTACGTCATTTCCGTATGAAGTCTCTCCGTTCTGTAGTGGCATCCATGGATCAAGGGGAGTTTCTTTCCTCGGTGGATATCAGAGACGCCTACCTTTACATCTCCATTTTTCCGGCACATCAGCGCTATCTTCGCTTCGAAGTTCTAGAGGGCAATTTTCAGTTTGTGGCCCTTTCTTTAGGCCTGGCCACGGCCCCAAGGGTCTTCACCAAGGTCCTGGCAGCAGTGATCGCCGTCCTGCAAGCCTGGGGTGTGTCCGTGATCCCCCTACCTGGACAACCTCCTGGTCAAGGCTCAAACCAGGACCCAGAATCAAGAGAGTCTCTGACTTTATCCCGTTTTGGCTGGGTGGTCAATCAGGCCAAGTCCAACCTGATTCCCACCCAGTTTCTAATCTCCTTGAGACTCCAGTTTGAGACGGCGACTGCCCTAATTCGGCTTCTGCTGGACAAGCGCCATGCTCTGTCATTGGAAGTTTCTCTTCCCTGGCATCCTGTTCCATTTTCCATTCGGTTCTGCATGGAAGTCCTGGGTCGGATGGTGGCGGCCATGGAAGCTGTTCTCTTCGCCCAGTTTCATTGTCGACCTCTTCAACTTTTTCTTCTGTCCCGATGGGACAAGTTTCCGCTATCCCTTGATCACAGGATCATTCTTCCTCCCAGGACTCGCTGGTCCCTCCTGTGGTGGCTCCGGTCCCCTCTTCTTCGACAGGGGCGATCCTTTCTGTCCCTCCACTGGTAGGTCCTCCCAACAGATGCCAATCTCAGCGGTTATGGGGGAGTTTTCCGGGATCGGACAGTCCAAGGCCGTTGGTCCTCCCAGGAAGCCCTCCTCCCCATCAACATCCTGGAACTTTGGTCAAATCCATGGCTGTGACATATGTCAATCGCCAGAGAGGCACTCGCAACCCCACAGCGATGGCAGATGTCTCCAGGATCTTTCTCTGGGCGGAATTCAGTTCCCTCCATCTTGGCGATTCACATTCCGGGAGCGGAAAATTGGGATGCGGACTTCCTCAGTTGCTCCTCTGCTGACCCTGGCGAATGGTCTCTTCATCCAGAGGTGTTTGCGGAGATCTGCAACCTCTGGGGTACTCCGGAAGTGGACCACTTTGCGTTCCCAGCCCCCCCCCCCCCCCCCACAACCCAGAAAGTTCTTTGCTTTGTCGCAAAGTCCTGGGATCCCCTGGCCCTAGCCATAGACTCCCTAGTGATCACCTGGTCGCACTTCGCCCTCTCCTATCTCTTCTCTCCTCTTCCTCTCCTTCCCAGGGTCCTGAGGAAGCTCAAAGCGTAGGGGATCCCCACCAGATGTGGTTCGACTAGTGGACAACGTGCCTCTGCGCCTCCCAGTTCGTCCCAAACTTTGCGTTCCCTTTGCCACCCCAATTTACTGTCGCTGCATTTGACGGCGTGGTGGTTGAGACCGCGGTTCTGAGGGCCAGGGGGTTCTCTCCCCAAGTGATCTGCACTATGATCAAAGCGCGCAAGCCTTCCTCTGCAAAGATTTATCACCGTACTTGGCGTTCCTACTTTGGTTGGTGTGATCCTCACTCCTTCTCTCCGGTTGTGTTCTCCCTCCCACCACTCCTTTCCTGGAAGATGGCCTTTCTCATTGCGGTCACTTCTTAGGAGAGTTTCGGAACTGGTGGCTCTCGCCTGCCGTTCTCTCTACCTGGTTTTACACCAGGACAAGGTTGTTTTCCGTCCGGTCCCATCCTTTTTGCCTAAGGTGGTCTCCGTCTTTCACCTAAATGAGGATATTGTTCTTCCGTCCTTTTGTCCAGCTCCGTCCCATTTCAGGGAACTGTTGCTTCATGGCCTTGACGTGGTACAGGCCGTTCAGATTTACCTTTCAGTCACTTCTTCCTTTCGCCAGTGTGACTCTTTCTTTGTGCTTACTGAGGTCGTTGGAAGGGACTTCCTGCTTCGAAGGCGACCATTTCACGGTGGATCCGTTCTGCCATCTCGGAAGCAGCGGTAAGCTTCCTTTCCGGGTCTCGGCTCATTCCACTCGTCCACCGGGGCCTCCTGGGCTCTCCGCAATAGGGTTTGAAGATCTGTACGGTGGACACCTGGTCGTCCTTGCACACATTTATAACATTTTATTAGGCGCATACCTTTGCATCTGCTGACGCTGGTTTGGGTCGCAAGGTGTTGCAGGCAGCTGTGGTCCAGCCTTCCACCTGAGTTACTTGGGTTTTTTTTTTCCCTCCGCGGGGACTGCTTTGGTACGTACCACGGTCTCTCTGTCCCCCAATGGAGCCGAACGAGAAAAGTAGATTTTTAAAGGATCGATTGGGGGGGGGGGAGGGGGGTGAATTTTTTCAATTTTACACCTTTTAAATTTAATGTAAAGGAGATAAGCTGAGATGCCTGGCAGCAGCTCACCCCACACTCTTCATTTAGAACACTGTATGTGAGTAGGGCAGGTTTAAGTGGCTGCTCGGCTCACAGCTATCTAGATCGGTGTTTCCCAGCCAGTGTGCCTCCAGCTGTTGCAAAACTACAACTCCCAGCATGCCTGGACAGCCTTTGGCTGTCCAGGCATGCTGGGAGTTGTAGTTTTGCAACAGCTGGAGGCACACTGGCTGGGAAGCACTGATCTAAACAGTATGGCCAACTTTAGATATTGAGCTGCTGCACACCAGAGCAATTTATGACCACTTCATCATGCATCCAGACCTCTAAGGGTCACTACAAAAACACAAAAAATAACTGTCCTGCCCTCTCAGTAGACTGCCTCACCTGGGAGAGGACACCGGAGGATAGTATTTAGGTTTATCCTCTGCTCAATAACTGCCAATGTGTAGTGTAGGCTGGCTATGGCTGTCATCTGCATGCCCAACCTATAGGAATCTAGAAGGTCTCTTCTGTTTGGGGGCGTATCCTGGGCCCCCTAGACCTATGAGAAGGAAAATAAAGGTAATAAAAAGTAAACAGTGATGCTGGTGCCATTTAGAGGCTATCTTTTATAATCTGCAGTACTTTTCCCTTGTGGCCACTAGGGGCCACTGCAGCCTGTTACATCTCTAGAGCATCACATGGTCACCTGATTGAATTCTGCTGAAAATTATTGTACTGTATGGGGGAGATTTATCAAAACCAGCGTAAAGGAAAAATGGCGGAGTTGCCCACGGCAACCAATCAGATTGCTTCTTTCAATTTTCACAGGCCACTTTAAAAATTAAAGAAGCAATGTGGTTGCTATGAGCAACTACATCGCTCTTCCTCCACACAGGTTTTGATAAATCTCCCCCCATGTAGATATGTATGTATGTGTATGTGTGTGTGTGTGTGTATATATAGAAAATGTGGTAAATGTATTCCTTCATGTCAAACAAAAGCGACGTTTCAGTTCCTCAATGGAGCTTTTTTCAAGCATGCTTGAAAAAAAGCTCCATTGAGGAGCTGAAATGTCGCTTTTGTTTGACATGAAGGAATACATTTACCACATTTTCTACTATTTTTTGGTGTGCTGTGCCAGTTTTCTTCTATTGCACGGACTGTGATCTGGTCGGTGCGCTGGCACCACACATCTTTGGCTAAGTAGTGCTGCATTGATTTTGATAAAAAATATAATAATAATAATAATAATACAAATTAGGGATCGACCGATTATCGGTATGGCCGATATTATAGGCCGATAATCACGGTTTTGGGCATTATCGGTATCGGCAATTACCTTGCCGATAATGCCCCGCACCGCGTCGCACCCCCCACCGTGATTCTGGGCGGTATACCGGTATGGATTTTTGCCCATACCGCTATACCGGTCGGGCCCCTCCCCCACCCTCCGAGTCAATAAAAAAATTAAACTTACCCGTAATGGGGGTGGTCCGGGCCATCCATCCTTCCCTCCTGTAGTGTCCGGGGGCGTTCCGGGTGAAGAGTGAACCGGTCCGGGCTGTCCTTCTCCAGCGGTCATCTTCTCCACTCCGGGAAGGCTCCGGCCTAGTATGCTGCATAGATGCCGTGACGTCAGGTGCGTCGCTGCGCACGGGCGTCTATGCAGCGTACTAGGCCGGAGCCTTCCCGGAGTGGAGAAGATGACCGCTGGAGAAGGACAGCCCGGACCGGTTCACTCTTCACCCGGAACGCCCCCGGACACTACAGGAAGGAAGGATGGATGGCCCGGACCACCCTGACAGGTAGGGGGAGAGAAGCGGGTGGTGGCGGCAGCGGCCTATGGCCCCGCAAAAGCCACTGCAGATCATTGATTTAAAGCGCCCGCTTTAAATCAATGATCTGCAGCGGTGTCGCAGGGGGTTAAATAGCCGATAACTTATACCGAAATATCGGTATAAGTTATCGGCTATCGGCCCTAACCTGCACCGATTATCGGTATTGGCCCTAAAAAAACGATATTGGTCGATCCCTAATACAAATAATAAAAATAATAATAATAATAATAATAAAATATATATATATATTATAAATTTCCACTGCAAGTGTGCATTGTGTTTCCCACCTATGTTAGAACCAGTGTTTTATTTTACCAGTATATCACAAAAAAGAAAATTAAAGACCAACATAATTTTCACAGCTATTCTGTAGATCTGTTTTGTCTTCATGCTCACAGAATACAGATACACACTTTGTAGTCTGCAATCGTGTACTTCTCCTCTATCCTCCAGCTCTATATAGAGGAGGTTTTATATGTTCCCTTCCATTTATGTTTCTTCCATTTTCTGCCTTTTATCTGTAAAGCAATCACTGAATGAAGAGAATCTGCGAAAACAAGAGGAGTCTGTCCAGAAACAGGAGGCCATGCGCAAAGGTAAAGAGGCCTCTTCAAGGCCCCCGTATTATCAGCATTTTTTATTTTTCTCCTTATTAATTCTCTACCTGAATAGGACCCAGGTGCAGTTCTGGAAACAGACCATTGACAACTCAAAGTTTAACTAGGGTTAGAGAACAGGAAAGCAGCACCTCTTTTGTGGATCTGTCTAGCTACTTGCTTAAAGTGTCACTGTCACTTAGAATAACATTTGAAATGCCAGAAGTTTTGATCGGTGAGGGTCTCAGTGCTGGGGCCTCCACCAATCAGGAAAATTAGCTGGGAGAAGTGTGCAGCATTGCTCTTCACTCCACAATCTCTTTACTCCCTGGCTCTTTCTCCTTATTGGTATGAGACCCCCGACCAATCAAAACTTCTGACATGTCCCTGTGATAGTTCTATCTAAGTATACTGTACATTATGCTTTCTTTACAGGCTGTCTTTGTATAGAATGGCGCAGCAGACTATTTTATACAATTAAAAAAATGTGTGTGTGTGTGTGTATATGTATATATATATATATATACATACATACATACATACATACATACATACATACATACATATACAGGACCAATGGAGGCCAAAAGAAGCAAGTGGGTCAAAGAACATGATTGTCTTTTTTTTTCCGCTTGGAAAACATCTTGAGTGGACCCCAAGGAGTCTCTTACTGTTATATATAATATGCTGCTTTTTGCACCTTTTTGGTTTACACATTTCTGCTGATTTTGAGTTGTAATCCACTGATTTTGGCAATCACAAGATATGGAAGGGTTTTATGAACTGCTCCTTTTTATGAAAAGGTGCAAAAAAGGCGCAAAGCCACAGAAAAATCTCTAAAACGACACCAGCCCAGACTTGGCTTAGCTTTTTGGTGTATGTGAAGAGAGAAATTTCAGATAATGTGACCTTTACAAAATGTATCAAATCCTCTTTGACCATTTAATAAATGTGGTGCTCCTACACATTACCAGCACACAAAAAGGTGGAGAAATGCTTCACTTACACCTACAATGATAAATGCTTCACTTACACCTACAATGATAAATGCTTCACTTACACCTACAATGATAAATGCTGAGCATCATTCTTTTGGCGGAGTCTGGGGTCAGGAGATTCCGTAGTGAGCGCTGTAGCAGAATGCTATCAAGAACAATGGGAGGCTGCTGCACCTTGTTTTTCAGGTAGAATTCCACTCTGAAACCTGTGGTGTGAATGGGCCCTAATACTTCCTTGCATAGCCTTGTCCTAGTCTACGATCAATAAAATAGATTCTTGTTATTCAACCATGTTTATAACTCGCCATTGACATGCCTTGTGATCTTTGTTCAGCTACAATCGAGCATGAGATGGAATTACGGCATAAGAATGAAATGCTGCGGATAGAGGCAGAAGCGCGGGCACGGGCCAAGGTGGAGCGGGAAAACGCCGACATCATCCGGGAACAGATTCGCCTGAAAGCCGCAGAACATCGGCAAACTGTTCTAGAATCCATCAAGTAGGTGAAGTCTTGGTGAAGATGATGATATCTTTATCTCTGTGCTTATCCGTTACGTGACTCAATGCTTTTTCCTATAGGACGGCAGGGACGGTGTTTGGAGAAGGGTTCCGGGCCTTTATATCAGACTGGGACAAAGTAACTGCTGCTGTGAGTATTACACAACCCTTTAAAGTGGAACTTTGATGGAAACAAGTAGAAAAAAATGTTTTCAGATCAACTGCTGCCAGAAAGTTAAACAGATTTGTACATTTCTTCTATTACAAAAATCTTAATCCTTCCAGTACTTATCAGCTGCTGTATACTACAGACAAATGTGTGAATTTCTTTTCTGTCTGACCACAGTGCTCTCTGCTGACACCTCTATCCTATGTCACGAACTGTGCAGATTAGAAGCAAATCCCCATAGCCAACCTCGCCTGCTCTGGACAGTTCCTGACACTGACAGGGGTGTCAGCAGAGAGCACTGTGGTCAGACAGAAAAGAAGAGGGGGGGGGGGGGGGTCTGTGGCGCCAGGAATCACGTGGTGCTTGTCTCTGTGTAAACCCTCACTGACCTAGCGTCCACCATCCTGTCAAGACACAGTAGTTGGCTGGATGATTTTTTCCTCACACTTCCTGCATGTAAGTGACAGCTGAAAGAGGAAATCTGCTGTATATAGCTAATGAATGATATTGAGACATGCATAGGTTGGTTAGAAGGAAAGGTACATACCTTCCTTCGCTCCCCCGGGGCCTCCGGTAACCGGCTCCAGTCTCCTCCGCGATCCTCTTCCTTGTTGCCGTTGGTCGACTAGTCATACTGCACTCAGCCAATCACCAGCCGCAGCGAAGTCCCGACTTGGCCAGCGATAGGCTGAGCGGCAGTGTGACCTTTTCAGCCCCGGCAGCCGGTGTCGGTGTAGTGAAGAATTTTGTGTCTTGAAGTTTTCTCACACTGCCGCTCAACTTATCGCCGGCCGAGTCGGGACTTCACTCCGGCCGGTGATTGGCTGAGTGCAGTATAACTCGCCGACCACGGGCAACCAGGAAGAGGATCGCAGGGGAGACCGGAGCCAATTACCAGAGGAACCGGGGGAGCGAAGGAAGGGATGCACTGGTTTATTTTTATTTTTTTTACTGCCGGCAGTATGGATGATAATTTTCCTATTCCGGAGTACTCCTTTAAGTCATTTGAGGAAAAAATCATATTATTTGTAATGGGGGGGGGGGGGGGGTGGAGGAAAACAACCAGTATTTTAGAAAAATGCCACAAATGCTGTGCTACACTGCAGATTTTTGTGGGTGCCTCCAGCTGTTGCAATACTACAATTCCCAGCATGCCCCGACAGCCCAAAGGCTGCACAAATAATTTTCTTGGTTTCTGGTTCAATAGTTTTTTATTGAAGAATGTTTTATAATATTGTACAAAAAGCAAGCAGTGGACGAACATGATATTTGGAAGAGGACCACAGTTTCCATCTGTTGACAAATTTAGCCTAAGACCCAGAACCATATGAAATAATACGTTCGTACATAAAGGTAGTGTTGATTTTATTAAGTACCGCATCTATGGTAGGTATAGTGGATGTTTTCCAGAGGCTAGTGAGAGCAATTTTCTCTATAATCAAAATGACATACTAGGTCCCTGGCTGATGCGGGAATGTGCGTAAGATCAATAAACAGTAACATTTGTTGTGGAGACCACGTATAGTAGGAGTTAAGTTTGTCATTCAACACTTGAGGACCAGTATGGGACAATAAAAGGACATTCCCACAGAACATGTAACAGGGTGCCCCTCTGTCCACATCCGTGCCAGCAACACCCCGAAACATCAGTGTAAATTTTGGAGAAACTATCTGGGGTGTAATACCACCGCAGGGTAGATTTTATAGCAGATTCAATGTGGGAGACGCAGAGGAAGGCTTTACGTGTGTATTTAAAGGGAGTGCGAGATTGAGATTCAGAGATTTTTTTTCTGCCCAACTCGTTTTCCCAAGATCGGAAAGGGTGAGAGTTATGGGATGCAGAAGAGTAGAGCAGACTCAGACCTTTTAAGTAGCTAGAGAGAAAGGCTAGAGATGGTTTGTGAATTTGGACCATAGATAGTGGGGTGTGTGAAAGGAAGTTACTTATTTGCAAATATTTATAGAAGTCTGTATGTGGAATAGAAAAGGAGAGGTGTAAAGAGGAGAATGGGAGTACACCAGAGGAGTATAATTGTTGTAAATGTGTGAGGCCTTTGGCAAACCAGGATTCCAAGGATAGGTTGGGGATCAAGCCTTGGATTAAGGTCAGAGGTATAAGAGATCTGTCAGTAGAGACAGGAGAATCCACCATAGATAAGTTCTCCATCCATATCTTATAAGAGGCAGCTATTATGGGGTTGGGGATGACCAGTATGGCAAAAGTAGAATATCTGTAAGTGTGGAGAAGCCAAGGAGTTTTCAATGTGAACCTAGGGAATAGTAGTCAGATAGGTAGAAAATCCCTCTTTAGGCGCTGCTTTTCCCAATGGATACACTCGAGTCAGGTAGTCGATTGAAAGATAAATTTTATTTAAACCAATGACTCGTTTTGGGCAATAACCCTTCCTCAGATTGGTGTCTGAGGAAGGGTTATTACCCGAAACCCGTCATTGGTTTAAATAAAATTCATCTTTAAATTGACTACCTGACTCGAGTGTATCCATTGGGAAAAGCAGCGCCTAAAGAGGGATTTTCTACCTATCTGACTGCATGCACTGTGGACATTCCTGCACTGGCGTCCACCTCCCTACGGCTTCGCAGCACCCCTCGGATACCCCTTCTCGTTTGTACCCCTTGCTTCGGGGTAATATGCGCATATTCATTACGCTCAAGGTGAGCACAATACTAACCATTATTTCCATTTTTTTACTGCTATCTTGGGATAACGCACTAGGCGCCTGTGTGGTTTTTCTTTTTGTCTTTTATTTCTATTAACCTAGGGAATAGTGAGGTCCCCTTTGTGCCATCCCCGCAACATGCCCACTATGGTGGGTATGTAATAACATATTAAATCAGGGGCACCTAGCCCCCCCCCCCCAGGTCCCAAGGCTTGGTCAGAATGGAAGCGACCGGTCTAGGTCGGTTCCCAGCCCATACAAAATTGGAAAGGAGGGATTGAGCTTTAGAGAAAAAAAAGAAATGGAGACAGAGATGGGAAGAGTCCGAAAGAGATATAAAAAGCGTTGAAGGAACATTTTAAAGGCAGCCACTCTGCCAGTCGACCACACATCAATAGATTTTAGTCTTTTTGCTTCCAAGCTAATGGATTGAAGAAAGGGTTTGTAGTTACTGGTGTACAGCTGCTTGTGGGGGAAGGTCTGATTGATGCCCAAATATTTGAGGCTAGAGGATTGCCAGTCAAAAGGATGAGAAGTTTTAAGAGAAGCAATTAGGTTGGAGTTAAGATTCAGGGGAAGGGCTTGTGTTTTAGAGGCATTTAGGTGGTAATATGAAATGGAGCCAAAACACTGAATAGTGTCCATGGCAGCAGGCAGTGAGACCGAGGGATCGGCGAGCGACAGAATGTAATCAGCATAGAGAGAGATTAAATGTTGTCTCCCTGCGATAGAAACTCCCGAAATGTTTTCCCCCCAGTCTAAGAGCCTGCGCCAATGGCTCTAAGCAGAGGATAAAGATGAGAGGGGATAGGGGGCACCCCTGCCTGGTGCCGTTACTAATTTCAAATTCCTCTGAGAGGGTGCCATTGGCAAAAACCTTAGCAGACGGCGAGGTAATTGCAGTAAAAATATTGCCTCCGAAACCCAGTTGTTGGAGGGCCGAGAAGGCGTACGACCAGCGAAGCCTATCAAACGCCTTCTCGGCATCAAGGGCCAAGACCAAGGCATGGGTGAAATGTAATTCAAGATGATGTAGGACGTGAAGGAGTCGCCGGGTATTGTCTGAGGCTTGACGGCCCGGGACAAAGCCAGCTTGGTCAAGGTTAATTAGAGTTGGTAGTATTCTGGATATCATAGATGCTATCAATTTTGCGAAAATCTTCAGGTCCTGATTCAGTAACGAAATCTGTCTGAAATTCTGAGGGACCGAATGAGATTTGCCTGGTTTAGGCAGGGTGACAATCAAGGTCTGAAGATTCTCCTTGGGAAAGGAGCCCCTAGAAATCGCTTAGTTAAAGAAATTGTGTAGATGGGGGAGCAATAAGTCCATGTAGGTTTTATAATAGAGATTGATGAATCCATCAGGGCCGGGAGCTTTCTGTGAAGGAATAGAATTAACCACTTTCTTAATTTCATCAGTAGTAATAGCGCTATTCAATGAGGGAAGTTGGTCTTCAGTGAGGCGGGAAAGGTGGAGAAATGAGAGGATAGAAGCATATAGATTAGGAGGGTCTGGGACAGTGTGGGACAAGTTGTACAGAGAAGAGTAAAAAGCTTGAAAGGATAGAGTGCGACCTGAGGTGGGGTGAACGAGCTGGGCAATTTGATTACGGGCATGAGCGATTGCGGGCCTTTAAACGACGAGCCAGGAGTGCGCCCTGCTTTGTCATTTTGGGAGTAGTATTGTGCCTTCACACGTCTAAGGTTTTTTTTCATAAGTGAAAATCATTAAACTTCTGAGGTCTTGGGGAACGGACAGCAACTGGGAAGATGTGGCAGGAGAGGGATTAATCCTGTTGAGGGATTCTAAAGATTTTAGTTTTGTCAGGATGTCAGTGAGCTGCTTATCCCTTTGTTTCTTGCAAATGGCACCATATTTTATGAAAAATCCTCTTGTGTAGGCCTTATGACAATTCCATAAGGTAGCCGGGTCAGTGTCTCAGGTGGAATTAGCCAGGAAGAATTGGGAGAGATCCGTACGGAAAGACTGGGCATGTTTTGGGTGCGACATCAGAAAAGGACTCGCTCTCCAGACATAAGGAGGAGTAGGGGAAAAGGTCTCTCGCAAAGAGAGTATAATAGCTGCGTGATCAGACCATTTGATGGTATCTATGGTAGATCCGTCCAGAACATCTAGGCACGCTCTGTCGACCCAAAACATGTCCAGCCTCAAATATGTGTCCAGGTCTGCAGACTTGCTTGGGTGCTCAGAGGCGACTGACAGTGGTTTTGTGTAAGGTACGCTTCTTCTGGAGCACCCATGCAAGTCTGCAGACCTGGTCCTCTGATACCCTCCATATAGGCGCTTCGAGTCACCTACTTAGCGGTCAGTGCAGGATACTTTCTATTACTTTTCCGTACCACGTTTGCTCAGGTCTGTCCTTTCACATGTCCTAGTCTATATATGAATGATGTGTATGTTGCAGTTCAAACTTTTTTTTGTGTGTGTGTGTATATATATATATATATATATATATATATATATATATATATATATATATATATATATATATATAAAATACACACACATATATATACACATACACACACACATATATATATACACATACACATACACACACACATATATATATACACATACACATACACACACACATACACACACATATATATACACATACACACACACACACATATATGTATATATACACACACACACATATATGTATATACACACACACATATATATATATGTATATACACACACACATATATATGTATATACACACACACACACACACATATATGTATATACACACACACACACACACATATATGTATATACACACACACACACACACATATATGTATATACACACACACACACACACACACACACATATATGTATATACACACACACATATGTGTATACACACACACACACACAGTGCATAGTGAAAGTAATCGCCCCCCTTGAACTTTACGACCTTTTGCCACAATTCAGGCTTAAAACTTAGATATGAAACTGTAATTTTTTGTGAAGAATCAACAAGTGGGACACAATCATGAAGTGGAATGAAATTTATTGGATATTTCAAACTTTGTTAACAAATAAAAAACTGAAAAATTGGGCGTGCAAAATTATTCAGCCCCTTTACTTTCAGTGCAGCAAACTCTCTCCAGAAGTTCAGTGAGGATCTCTGAATGATCCAATGTTGACCTAAATGACTAATGATGATGAAAGAATCCACCTGTGTGTAATCAAGTCTCTGTATAAATGCACCTGCACTGTGATAGTCTCAGAGGTCTTTTTAAAGCGCAGAGAGTATCATGAAGAACAAGGAACACACCAGGCAGGTCCGAGATACTGTTGTGGAGAAGTTTAAAGCCGGATTTGGATGCAGAAAGATTTCCCAAGCTTTAAACATCCCAAGGAGTACTGTGCAAGCGGTAATATTTAAATGGAAGGAGTATCAGACCACTGCAAATCTACGAAGACCTGGCCGTCCCTCTAAACTTTCAGCTCATACAAGGAGAAGACTGATTAGAGATGCAGCCAAGAGGCCCATGATCACTCTGGATGAACTGCAGAGATCTACAGCTGAGGTGGGAGACTCTGTCCATAGGACAACAATCAGTCATTTACTGCACAAATCTGGCCTTTATGGAAGAGTGGCAAGAAGAAAGCCATTTCTTAAAGATATCCATAAAAAGTGTTGTTTAAAGTTTGCC
>NC_079198.1:104880416-104882916 GCF_029499605.1 Hyla sarda | reverse complement strand
TAGTCCCCGTATAGATATTTCCTATTAGGCTGGGTTCACACCACATTGTTGCAATACAGTTCCCGTATACAGTTTCACTTTGAAAACCGTACGGAACCGTATTGAAAACCGTATGCATTGACTCTTCATTGAGAACCGTATGCCAAAAGATGCAGCAGGTTGTGTCTGTTTTGCCTCCTGTACGGTTTTGTCAGTTTTTTTTTCCTGTACCCAAAACCGTAACCTACCACAGTTTTTGGTCCAGGTGAAAAACCGTATTGAAACGTATGTTTTTTTTTTTTTAATTAAATTTTTTATTTTTTTATTTTAACATGGGAGTCAACGAGAACCATATGTGTGGACAGTTCCATCCGGGTTGCACCATATGGTTTTTGACTTTGCGCAGTTTTTTTCTTGGAATTTCAATCAAACATGTGAAACTTTATTCTTCATGGAATAAAAAGTAAAACGTATACATTTTTTTTCTTTAAAAAAAAACTGATGCAACCGGACATTTTGATAAAGTTTTGATACAGTTTAGTCAGCTTTTGAGGAATCCATTTTTTTTTTATTTATTTATTTTTTAGGGAAAACCTGGAACGGGAACTGTATTGCAAAAACGTGGTGTGAGCCCAGTCTTAAAGGGATTTCCCCTAAATTCGGTGATCAGTATTAAAGGGGTACTCTGCCTCTATCCAAAGGATAGAGAACAAGATGTCTGATCGAAGGGGTCCTGTTGCTGGGGACCCCCGCGATCTCTGCTGCAGCACCCCAGACATCCAGTGCACAGAGCGAACTTTGCTCCATGGGGGATGAATGGCGATGTAGGGTGGAGGCATCATGACATCACGGCCATGCCCTGCTTGTGAAGTCACGGCCACACCCCTCAATGCAAGTCTATGGGAGGGGGCCGTCACGCCCCCTCCCATAGACTTTCATTGAGGGGATGTGGCAGTGACATCATGAGCGGGCGCAACGTCACGAACCTCCGGAGCGGCACCCGACGCTCTAAACTAACGCCGGGTGCAGCAGTGAGCCGGGACCCCGTGATCAGACATCATTTGGATAGGGGATAAGATGTATAAAGCCGGAATACCCCTTTTTAAGGAATTGCACACAGTAAAGTTTCCTAATACAAAAGCTGAAGTTCAGCTGAGGTAAGTCAGGAAGAAGCAGGTTAGGTGGGGTCTAAACACTGATAAATGAGATCACACAGCAGATCCGCCTGTAGTGCACTTCTGCCAATGTACCATCCGGGCAATCCATATGGCCATGTTTTTTGTCCTTGCTTCTCATCAAACCTCAGCGTTTTCCACCCAACAATATAGATCTCAGTCACAAATAAACCTGGACTGGGAAACGCTTGTCACTGCCTTGGAAAAGTGAGTTTAATTCCCCGCAGTTCCCCTGCAGCTCATTGTGTTAATGGAGAACCTTCCAAAGCAAAGAGGACGTGTAGCTTGATGTGATGAGCACGTAATTGTCTGTTTCCTAATGCATGCACAGATGTCAGATGCGGGATAAACGCTCCGCTCCTTCCCGGCCCCCCTACACGGGCCTTAAAAAAACACTCCACAAAGCAGAATGTCATTCTCATGCCAATGATCCAAGTGGAGATTCTTTTGATGGAAACGAATAGGGATAATGAGGAGTCGTGATGCCAGCGCACAGGTGCTCCATTAGGAACAATCTATAGGGCCTGATGTATGGAGAGACGGCGCAGCTACAGAGAACGTGGACATCAAAAATAACATCTACATTATGTAGGTGCAACACCGAATTTGGACCCCACCCCCACTTTTCAAACTCTTGGCACCAGTAGCCTTGACATGGTTCCAAGTTGTAACAGGTTTAGGGCCCACGCACACTGCGAAAATTCAGCAAGGAATTCTGTCAGCCCAGAATCTGGTTAAATGCGTCAGATTACAAAAAAACTTTTGATATGTTGTAAAGCATGTATAACCAATAGGTTTTGCAATAGCTTTCATTAGAAAATTTTCAGTATTTCATATTGAAAAAACCAAACAACTGACCCCCCCTCCTGCCCGCCGCCTGCTTGGACACATTCTAGTCCTGCTGTGTCCATGCGTCATCACCTATGTCATGGACACACTTCCTTGATTGACAGCTGTGAGCGCAGGGATCACACCTGGAGGAAAAATCCTCCCACTGTCAGCTTGTGTCCGGTACTGTCAGTGAGGACAAGCTGGGAGTTGTAGTTTTACTAATGCTAGGGGAGATGTGAGCAGACAGTATACTGAGGGAGGGGGCAGAGACCTGCACAGTGAGGCCACACCCCCTCCCTTTGAGAGGAATTCAGACTAGTGAGATAAATTAAGTGTAATAAAAAAAGAAATAAAGGTGCTAGACACATAAAAATTTGATGTACATGGTCAGGATTAGGTATATATGTATATGTGTGTGTGTATATATTAGGGATGCGCCGATATATCGGCGGCCGATACATATCGGCCGAAAATAGCTATTTCGGCAAAATGCCGAAACAACTAAAAATCTGCCG
>NC_079198.1:102700416-102917916 GCF_029499605.1 Hyla sarda | reverse complement strand
TTTCATTTTTACAAGGGGTAATAGGTGAAAATGTCCCCCAAACTTTGTAGCCCCATTTCTCTCGAGTAAGGAAATATCTCATATGTGGTTGTAAAGTGCTCTGCGGGCGAACTACAATGCTCAGAAGGGAAGGAGCGACAATGGAATTTTGGAGAGAGTATTTGGTTGGAATAGAAGTCTGGGGCTATGTGCGTTTACAAATCCTCCATGGTGCCAGAACAGTGAACCCCCTCAAATTTTGGGGGTCTTTTTTTCCTTTCACCTCTTATGAAAATGAAAAGTATGGGGCAACACCAGCATGTTAGTGTAAAAAAATATATATATATTTTACTCTAACATGCTGGTGTAGACCACATCTTTACCTTTTCCCAAGGGGTGAAAGGAGAAAAAGCCACCAAAAATTTGGAGCACAATTTCTCCCGAGTACAGAGATACCCCACGTGTGGCCTTGAAATACGACAGGGCTCAGAAGTGAGAGAACGCCATGTGTATTTGAGGCCTAAATTAGGGATTTTCATAAGGGTGTACCCAGATGCAAGCATGGCGCTTGCCTCCTCCACCAAAAATACTGTACGTCAGTTTTCCCCAAACAGGGTGCCTCCAGCTGTTTCAAAACTCCCAACATGCCTGGACAGTCAATGGCTGTCTGCCAATACTGGTAATTATTATTTTGCAACTGCTGGAGGCTCCGTTTTGGAAAAACTGATGTACGATACGTTTTTAATTATTTTTTTTTATTGGGGGAGGGGGGGGTGACAGAGTAAGGGTGTAGTGTATATGTAGTGTTTTACTCTTTAGGGTTAGTGTTGTGTAGTGTTTTTGGTCTCCAAACTGTGGACCACCAGATGTGGCAAAACTACAGCTCCCAGCATGCCCAGACAGCCAATGGCTGTCTGGGCATGCTAGGAGTTGTAGTTTTGAAACTCCTCGAAGTAGCAGTGAAGATCACTTTACAGCGATCTTCACTGCTGCCTCTGATGCTGCAGCTGCCTCCACTTGCCTGTCGGTCCTCCCCTGCTCCACTTGCCTGTCCCTGGTCCCCGGGGTACCTGCCGCAATTCGCTGTGTGCGATAGGTACCTACCACCATCTCCCCCCACTCTTTCCTGGCTTCCAGGAGCAGGAAGAGCGGGGGATCTCAACTGTCACCCCCAGCCATGCCCTGTGATTCGCCGGTCAGTCTTGACCTGCCAATTGCAGGGGATAGGAGGAGGTGGCACCCCTGCCACCTCGCTCCTATCCTTCAGGATGGTCGGTGCTGTCTCTGACAGCTCCGATCATTCCTATTTTCCAGGCTATCGGGTAACCAGAGACCCAATCAGCCCGGAATCGCCGCAAATCGCCAATCTGAATTGATCGGGCTCAGGACCCCCATCCCCCCCCCCCCCCCAGGCATTGTCACAGAATTCCTGCTGAATGATTTCAGCTGGCATCCTGCTACAGTCTCCATCCGGCGTGCGGCAGGGACCAAAATTCCCACGGGCGTACAGGTACGCCCTTGGTCCTTAAGTACCAGGGAACAAGGGTGTACCTATACGCCCTTTGTCCCCAACAGGTTAAGCATACTTGTCATTTCAGGTAACTTTTCAGGATAAGCTGCCATGTGTTCCTACACGAGGAACTGAACAATTTCTGGCCATTATATACATGTACTGTATATGATATTTTCCAGCAGATTTCTGTTCTGCAGGTTTCATCTTAAATGAACAATGTAGTACAACTTAGAGTTGTTCTTTAACACTCTCTCTCTCTTTCTTAATTTTCTCCCTACCACAATAGACCTGTATTGCTTGTAATTTGATTCCTGAGTAAGCTGCAGGAAAAGCACTTAGCATACACAGGGCAAAATTTAACTGGAAGAAGTCTAGCAGGAGCAGGGGAGAGGGAAGGAGCAGTTTTGTTTAATAAAAACGTTACAAGTTTTTCCTATATTGGCTTGTACCATGCTTAAGCTATGCAAAGTTTATTGAAATGCCCAAGATTAGAAAAACACAGCTGCTTTCCTCCAAAACAACGCCACACCCGTCTATACCTTGCGCTGCGTTCACTTTAGTGGAGCTAAACTGCAAGTCATGGACAGGTGTAGAACAGTTTCAAGAGAAAAGCATGTAAAAAAAATCTGGCACTCGAATAAATTGCAAGTAGTTGTTTAATTGTGAAAGTGCATTAAAGCAGGTGACATTCTTGTCACAATTGATATTTTTTCAGACTTGATCTTTTTTTTACAGAAATATAAAAACTTAGTATAGATCCAATGTCAGTAACCCATAGATTAAGGATACTTGAGGATACAACTAATACAATAATGGTAGCAACATGAATTTTACCATGTAAATCAAAATAAAACAAAACAAATAAATGAACTGAGATGACATGTAGAGACAAAGAGCAAAAGCAAGTATTAAGCATGAACCACGTGTATCAGTATAGATGTGTGCATATGTCAGCCATGGTACATATAAGGAGAATGGAGTCAAAAGTATTAAAATTCAGTTCAGGAAAATATATGTACAATAAAGGTACAGGATAATGCATCAAATGAATCGCGATACATACGTAGATAAAATATTACATGTTGGAGCATCGGAATTATAATCTGCAACAAGAAAAACAATTGAAACCTAGAGACCATGAAAAATATGCGTGGTAGAGGAGCCATATAGCACCGGATAGCTGTAGAGGAAGCTAAATGAAAGAGAAAACGGTAAGGTACCATACAGTCAGTAGGTAAGGCATAGTAACCTATAGTTGCGGTGGTTTGTTAAGGACCTGTGAAGGGGAACTATATATGGCTGGAATACCATGTACTTCCGGGGTCAGAAGAAAGGAAGTACCTGTATCGCTCATACTGCTGATGGATGAGGCTGGAGATCAGTATTAAAGATAATGCAGATGTGGGGTATAGCGATAATATAATGAAATACACATGAACAGAATTTTATGTGCAATGGGCTATTGGAGATCCGGTTGGTAAAAGAACATATGATGGTAGATAGATACAGTATGATGAATGTAATACAGAATAACAAAGTGTGTAAAAGGAAAAGAATATAAGAAAGCAGAAAGGATTGGATAGCAGGGGCAATGTGGTATGCATATAAAGATGAGAGAACATAGGAATAAAAGCCATGGGTCAATGAGGTAGGGACAAAAGAACCCACATATGCATATCTAAATGTAATGTGTCCATATATATAAAAATAATATAGGAGGAACTGGCAGTTAAGAAAGATAAAAATCAAAGTGTATAGCAGAATACAGTGTAAAAAACTAAATGCACTGGTGGTGTGTTGAATGATAGTCAGTAGAAAGACTATGAGAAGGGACAATGCAGGGAAATACAGAGGTGAATAGATAGAAAATCAAAATATAAAGGATACATGATTGTAGCACTGTGGTTAGTTAGCCTTAAAGGAAAACTGTCAGCTTGTTCACCCACACTAAACCCAATACACTGAGTTATAGTGTGAGTGAACAGGATTTCATAGAGGAGTCACTTATCTAAATTGGTCCAGTAGGTCCTGAGATATCATCCTCAGAAGTTTCCTGGCTGTATTGAGGGAAATGCATAGTGGAAGCAGCCCCCCCCTCCCCCGCCAGGCTAGCTGCTTCTATCTCCCCCTGTCACCTACTAGGACCTACTGGACCAATCTAGGTAAGAGACCCCTCTATGGAATCCTGTTCACACACCCTGTGTATTGTGTGAACAAGCTGACATTTTTGCTTTAAAAAAAGGGAAAAAAGAATAAGAAACAGAGAAACAATACTGTATCATAGAATTGTCATGGCATACTCCCTATTGAGACCAGGAGGTTCCAGAGTTTCCATTCTATTAATCTAAAAGGCTTCGGAGGTTTTGAGCCACTTAATCATGTCCCCACTGTTAGGATTCAGCAGGCTGGATGTGGATCCTCTGTGTCAGCGAGGGATTGGCGTGGACCGTACCGGGGGACCGGTTCTAAGCTGCTACTGGCATTCACCAGAGCCCGCTGCAAAGCGGGATGGTCTTGCTGCGGCGGTAGCAACCAGGTCGTATCCACCGGTAACGGCTCAACCTCGCTGACTGCTGAGAAGGCGTGGGACAGAAGGACTAGACAGAGGCAAGGTCAGACGTAGCAGAAGGTCAGGGCAGGCGGCAAGGTTTGTAGTCAATGGTAATGGCAGAAGGTCTGGAAACACTGGTATGGCAATCACAGGAAACGCTTTCACTAGGCACAAGGGCAACAAGATCCGGCAATGCTGGGAAGGGGAAGTGAGGTTATAAAGGTGTGGAGCAGGTGGGAGCTAATTACACTGATTGGGCCAGGCACCAATTAGTGGTGCACTGGCCCTTTAAATCTTAGAGAGCTGACGCGCGCGCCCTAGAGAGCGGAGCCGCGCGCGCCAGGACGTGACAGCCATGGACCGGGACAGGTAAGTGGATTAGGATGCGATCCGCGAGCGGGCGCGTCCCGCTATGCGAATCACATCCCCGTCGGCAGTGTCAGTGCAGCGCTCCCAGTCAGCGGGTCTGACTGGGGCGCTGCAGAGAGGAGAACGCCGCGAGCGCTCCGGGGAGGAGCAGGGACCCGGAGCGCTCGGCATAACACCCACCTCTCCTTTTTATTAGTATTTGCTCTAATACCTGGAATCAAAGTTGTGCTGGTATGTGTCCCATGGTGTAAATGTGTGAGGTACAAGTAAGAGTAAATTCTGTTGCGTCTGACCATAGATTTATGTTGTGAAATTCTGTTGCGTATATTTTGTGTGGTTTCGTCAACACAGGGGAGACCACAAGGACACTTCAGTAGACATACTACAAAACTAGTATAGCATGTGTAGAAACCCCTAACAGGAAAAAACTCAACCAGACAGTGGGTGATAAGCATGGTCACCCTTCAAAATACTATTACATATGATACAATGTACCAATGTAGACCACCTGAAGCATGGAAGGAAAGAAGAGCAGAATACATCTACAAAGGGTTAATCCCTCTGAAGTAGAGGCCAATGTTTGCGAATAATACCCTGTAAGAATACGGGTGGTAAGTATGCACAAAAGGGATTCTAGAACATGTATGTCTTTGTCTGGAAGCTCTAGGTTCTTGACTAATATCAAGTATTTTTTCAAGGTATCCTCTATTCTTGAATTTTAATGACATCTTGAGATGTTTCTGTTGTACTATGGGGACACTCACAATGCGTTTAACTTTATAGAGCTGCAAGATACGTAATAAATGTAGCGTTCCTCTGAGATAGTAGCTCGAATATAGCAATAGGTTATTGCGATCACTGGATTTTGTGTAGAGATCAGTAGATAAAAGGTGACCACTGGTGGTCTGAAGAAGTGCACCCGGTGCACGAAAAGGCTTTAACATGCTCCTGGCGTCCCTCCTGCCCATGCTGTAACCTGCCAGTTATTGAATAAACACAGCTTTCACATTGTACATGGTGAGTGCCATCATCATTTCTCTTTGGTTATATTTCCCTGTACTTCGGATTCAGCACCCCGCCATAGGTGCACTGACTGTGGGTCCGTGAACGTCATTATTTGGGCATATGAGAGCTGTGCCGAGCCCTCTTTCTCTGTATTAACTTGAGATATATATATATATATATATATATATAACAGATTTCATTGGTTACAACACAAGTGATACAAATGTGTAATCAGCTGTAGACATACCTCTAGAATACATACATTGGTGTTAAAATACATCAATCAATGTGATGTCAGATTGGCATGGTAACCAAATATACACAATGGATTATAAATGTGAATAAAATGCTTAGTGCAGTTAATAGTGCATTCCATAACATTAATGAGTAGAAACCTTTATTGCCAGCATTGTACTGCAGTGGATCGCTCCTCTGGTCAGCCATTCTTAACTGAAATTATCACGTTAGTGTTTTGTAAACAAAGCAACTGTGCAGGTGTTACTGACTTATCTGCGCTAAACCCCCGAGTCCGCCAGTAATCAGCCAGTCGCAGCATATGTGCAGGATAACCTGCGGCACTATCCGAGTGCCCATACCCAAAAGAGACATGCTGGGCGTAATGCGGTTGCGCAGGTGAGTCGCGCACGTGCACCACCCCATGTATTAGAGGTGATACGAGCGCATCGGCAAGCTACGCAGGCACAGAGCCCATAACTGCAATCAACAGAGTTTACACAATCCAGTGCTTACATATTCTTTTAGCAGAATAAAAAAATTATTATAAGGGTTATATAGCTAAACTGGCATTTATAGCGGTAACACAAGGGGAAAAGAAAACATTTTTCAACAATAAACGGCTTCAGTCATAGTGATCCAGGCTGCAATGAAGGTTCTTCACAATGTTTCCACACTGACATCATGATAATCATGCAAGTGCCTAAAAAATAAAAGTAATACTACAATTAAAATCAAATTTCCAAACTATAAGTATAAACTATAAACAGGAAGCTGAAGAAATAAAGTAAAAATAAAAAATAATAAGTTGATAAATAATATAATATATATTGATATAATAATAAATAAATACAAATATAAATAAAAACTATAATAAAAAATGGAAAAAAATATATAAAATAAATAAATAAATAAATAAAAATAATATATGTAATAATAATATAAATATTAGTATCTGCAAATTATTGAGCTGATTTTGGCCAGATAGTCCACCTTATCCTGAATGTTCACTACCAGAGCTTGGTCTGGTGGGTAGGGGGTACCTGGATCACACCACTCTCAAAGGCACTGGCCCCTCCTCCTTGTCTTCTTTGCAGACATTGTCAGCCTATAAAACAATCCTGTGACCTGGTGTACGGTAGTTTTTCCCATCTGAACTGGATGTCATAGAGTCCTGCGAGGCTCCCAAATTCATGTAGTAAGGTAAACACAGCGTTAGACCCGCTAGCATGGATGACAGTACAGCGCAAATAAGAAATATTACCCTATTTTACACTTCTCTTTCTATTTCACCCTAAACTATTTTCATTCGGGAAAGGATGATTTTTTTTTAATAAGAATTGATTTTTTTCCTTCTGCCTTTTCATGACTGATTTAATTGACTCTGAATATTAGTAGCTCCTTTGTGTACTTTCATATTGAATTAGCGGCTGACATTTTAATAGCATTTTCTTTTTTTTAAATGAATTTATAAAGCTATCTGAATAATAAAGCTGCCATTTTAAACATATTTTAATATTTATAGCAACATATTTCATTCATACATGAAGATAAAATTGTACATAATTGGCAGGTGAAAAAAAAATCTTTTGCATCATATATGCTGCATAATATATACATTGGCACACACTGCCTATGGCTCCATAGTATAATACAGTGATCCCTCAACCTACGATGGCCATCGCATGTTGAAGGCAGCATCAACATACGATGCTTTTGTATGTCGGGGCCATCGCATAAACGGCTATCCGGCAGCGCAAACTGCTTCAGCTGCCACCGGATAGCTGTTTACGGTGCCCCGTGTGGTCCGCTGACGATCACTTACCTGTCCTCGGGGCTCCGGCGCGTCCTCTTCGGGATCCCCTGCATCGTCGGCGCTCTCCATTGTCGTCATCACGTCGCTGCGCACGCCGTCCCATCATCCAATAGGAGCGGCGTGCGTAGCGACGTGATGGCGGCGACGGAGAGAGAGGATGCCGGGGAAGCAGAGGCCTTGCCGGAGCGACGGGGACACCTCGGGGACGCAGCGACAACGATGGAAGGCAACATCCCGGACAGCAATGACGAGCGGTGTCAGTCCAGAGCGGCGGGGACAGGTGAGTACAACTTACTATAGCAGTGGTCTTCAACCTGCGTACCTCCAGATGTTGCAAAACTACAACACCCAACGGCTGTCCGGGCATGCTGGGTGTTGTAGTTTTGCAACATCTGGAGGTACGCAGGTTGTAGACCACTGTCCTATACTTTACATTGCACGGATCCCTCAACATGCGATGGTTTCCACAAACGATGATCCGTTTGGAACGGATTACCATTGTATGTTGAGGGACCACTGTACTGCTGGAGCAAACATTGCCAAAAAAGTTCATAATTGCTGAATTCATTTGATTTCCTCCAGTGTTGCATACTTACCATGGGTAAGAATGATAGATAGATGATAGCTAGATAGATAGATAGCGTACATCAAATGTTATGGTTGCTTTATCCATAGGTCGGTATTACAGTTTTGCAAAGTTCCTCTTCTACAGCCTTATCAGCTTGCTGTATGAGCTCTATCGTCACTCCATACTTGCTTATAGCCTATTTTATTCCACCCCTGGAAACTACCTTTTATCTGTTCTCCTCTCTACCTGCAGCATATGTGAGCTGCCCAATGGTTCACTTTCCTGTATACAATCTGAGCTGGTATGTAACCCCCATCCCCTCCCTGCTGCTATCTTTAAAGGGTACCTCTCATCAAAAAAACTTTTGATATATTATAGATTAATGTATGCAGAATAACTTTACAATTGCATGTTATTAAAAAATATGCTTCTTTCTATTTAATTTTCCACTTTGAAGAAATGACCACTAGGGGTCTCCCTACCAGTCCTGGCAGCAAGCATTTCAGACTCATGCTGGAGTCCTAAACACTACGAGCTGCCATGCTACTTTGTTCACAAAGGAGAACACTCAGAGCTGCCAGCCTGCTTTGTTCACAGCCTGTTTGGCTGTGAACAAAGCAGGCTGGCAGCTCTGAGTGTTTAGGACTCCAGCATGAGTCAGAAATGCTTGCTGACAGGACTGATCGGGAAAAATACAATAGAAAGAAGCATATTTTTCATTAACATGCTATTGGAAAGTTATTCAACATTCATTAATCTAAAATATATCAAAAGTTTATTTGATGAGAGGTACCCTTTAAAGGAAAACTGTCAGCCTGTTCACCTACACTAAACCCAATACACTGCATTATAATGTGGGTGAACTGGAGTCCAACAAGGGGTCACTTACTTAAATATGTCCAGTTCCAGCTCAATTTACATATCCATTGTCAGTGAGTCTACGCCCTTGTGAAATGGAGTCACAGACAATGAATATGTAAATTTAGCCGGCGAAACCCCAGCCCCTGCACATGATTTACCAAATTCAGAAGAGGATCTTCTGGGGGACATATTTCAGGACCTTCTGGACATATTTAAGTAAGTGACCCCTTGTTAGACTCCTGTTCACCCACATTATAACCCTGTGTATTGGGTTTAGTGGGGGTGAACAGGCTGAAAGGTTTTATCTGATGAATTTATCTTTCTTTGAGCAGTACCTAAATGTTAGGTAATTTTTTATTACCACTATTTAGAAATCTGCTTTATTCATGAAACAAATGAACAATAAAAAAATTAAAAAAAACAGTACAGATGTATCCATTTCCTATACATTATAAAGTTGTATTCAAATGTTGCAGTTAAAAGAGATCCTATATACACACTTGAACACATACTCCATATGCTAATAATAAACTTTATTGAGAACATCATTTGATAAAAATAATTAAAAAGGACAGTATAGCCAGACAAAAACTGGAGTTAGTGAGGTAGGTAATATATCATTAATTAGCATAAATGCAAAAACAGCATAACTATTCCTACCTAAAAAGTAGGGTCACCAGTATAACAGAAAATAAGTTACACATAAAAGTCATGCAAGAATTGCACAGATATCAAGACATAGATAAAGAGGTCACTGAACAAATGCCCTCCAGCGAGTGTTCAGGAAGAAAGGGGAGTAACAAAGTACAAATAAGCACCCAGATAAACCTGCGGGATAACAATCAACACCCGCACCATTGTAGACAAACCTTCCACACAACGCCAGTACCCCAACGTCGTTTCGCCGTTTGGCATCCTCAGGGAGAATGTTGCAGTTGTATCACAGTTTTGAAAAATCACATGGGGAAAAAAAATGAAAAAAACAGAAACAAAATGTGAACACAGACGTGCAGGTTGTAATGGAAAACAGTGATGGGAGTGACTCTGAAAAAATCCAATAATTAATGTTATTGAGAACCTGTCTGTGTTATGGAATGGGCTGAATAATGAAGGATAACTCCAGGACCAGAAGGCAACATTCACATAAGTAGATAAATGAGACAATTACAGAAAAGCCTCTGCTATATTGAAGTAGTCATTTGTTCAATCTACTGCCAAACTGATAACAAGCTTTATGTCAGAAACAAATCCCTAAAACGGCTCCAGTCCTGAAACTGAAATCGTTATTGGTGAAATTAAAACACGTTTTTATACTAATAGGTCCATATCAAATATATAATAACTATCAGAATGTAATACATGGTTTCTTTATTTAAGGTTGAATTTCTTTAGTTTTGTTATTTATTTTAATTATTGTTATTATTGTTTTTTCTTATTGTTATATTTAATCTATGCTGATTGCAGATCCCCTGGTCATGAAAAGCAATTTATCTTATCCACAGTACTCATATGTGGAGTGATTCACTTCATGATTGTCACTGTAGATCTATAACTACGCGTCACTACGGGACTAGGTAAGTATAGCGGGAACTACTTACGGGCCGTAACTTACAAAATTCATATCCTTACCATCCCTGTTGGTAAAAATGGCCCCCTGGGATGGTGAGGATAAAGATTTTACCATATATAATTCAAGCGCTATTTTTGGTAAAGTCTAATGCTTGGTTCCTTTTAAATAAGTACTCTGGGATATGAAAACGTATCCCCTATCCTAAGGATGGGGGCTAAGTTTCAGATAGTGGGGAATGGGGTCTGACTGCTGCCCCCCCCCCCCCCCCGCGATCTCCCTTATGGGGCCCTGGCAGTCAGTGTCAAAGGGGCATGTCCAACGACCGCATGACGCGGTGGCCGTCATACCACCTCAATACATCTCTATGGGAGAGCCGGAGCGCTGCATCATGTGGTGGTGACACCTCCTATTTCGGCAAAGAGCCGGGGGCCCCAGCAGTCAGACCCCCCCATGAACTGAAACCTATCCTCCATCCTTAGGATTGGGGATAAGTTTTCATATCCCAGAGTACTCCTTTAAGTACTCCTTTAAATTTGTCATTAAACTTTATGGTAGCACATGTATGTATCTTTTTGTTTAAATATATCGATTATTTGGGGAAATATGTTTATTTGTGGCACTTTGGCCCTATATGTAATGGTGTAGAGTGCATGCAATACAGCACTATACGATTGTAACACTGCCATCAGAAATTTTGGGGCTGCCATCAGAAATTTTGGGGCCCCTTACACAGCTTGTAGTCTTACCTTAACCCCTGCCCCCCCGCCCCCCTTACTGTGGCACATCTTAGCATCGGCCATAGAAACATAAAATAATTTAGCCACATATTAATTCTGCAGTGACTAAATAATGCCACCATACTGTAAGGAAATAAAAGCCACTATACACAGACCAGTATCACTAATAACACTACAATACAAGGGACATATAATTCCGCCACACCAAAATCCCTACCATTACCACTGACTAACACTGCTATATTGTTATTGAATAAAAACCAATATACAAAAGATCAATAGCCCCTATATAGAAGTAGGTGCTGCAGACCATATCAGTCATAATAGTTACATACTCACAGGGGCGTCTTCTCTGATCAGAGTTGTTCACTTTTCTCTTTCTTCTCCATCTGTCCTGGGTCATCATGAAGATTTCTCCCGACTACAACTCGTCATCACCGAATCTACTAGACAAACATTTTAGGCTTCTCTCTACAGTAAAGTCCTCACCTCTATACAAACCCCCTATATGTATTACACTGCCCCATATAGTAGTCCCTTCTGTGCCCCTGTATGGTATTAGACCCCAACATTGTCCTCATACATTTTATTGCCCCCATACATTATAATGCCCCCATACCTTGCCTCCATACATTATAATGCCCCCTCACATTGCACCCATATAATATAATGCCCCCATACATTGCCCTCATATAGAGTAATGCTCCCTCACATTGCCCCATATATAAAAATGTATCTGTACACATCCCCCATACATAATAATGCCCCCTCACATTGCCTCCATTCATTATTATGCCCCTCACATTGACCCCATATATAATAATGCTGGGAGTTGTAGTGGTGGGGCACAGGAGATGAGTGGGTGGGTGACAATAAACGTATAAACCTATTTTTCTTGTTTTTTTTTTATCATTTCAGATCCGTGTATCCTGTGGATTACATCGGATTCGGTGGACTGCGTCGATGACCAGCGTTTTTTTTTCTTTCTGTTTAATGTTAATAAAATGGTTAACGAGGGCTTGTGGGGGAGAGTTTTTTTGGAATATAATTTTTTAAATGTGTTGTGTATTTTTTTTTATTTACTTGACAGGCTTAGTAGGGGAAGCTGTCTAATAGACGGAATCCATTTCTAAGCCTGGGCTTAGCGTTAGCCCCCAAAACAGCTAGCTCTAAACCCCAATTATTACCCCGGTACCCACCGCCACAGGAGTCCCGGGAAGAGCCGGTACCAACAGGCCTGGAGTGTCAAAAATGGCGCTCCTGGACCTAGGGGGTAACAGGCTGGCATTGTTTAGGCTGGGGAGGGCCATTAACAATGGTCCTCGCCCACCCTGGAAACGTCAGGCTTTTGTTGCTTGGTTGGTATTTGGCTTGGAAAAAAAAATAGGGGGAGCCCTATGCGTTAAAATATCTAATATTTTTATTCTCAGCCAAATACCAACCAAGCAGCAACAGCCTGATGTTACCAGGGTGGGCGAGGACCATTGTTACTGGCCCTCCTCAGCCTATATAATGCCAGCCTGTTACCGCCTAGGCCCAGGAGCACCATTTTTGATGCTCTGGGCCTGTTGGTACTGGCTCCTCCTGGCACCCCTGTGGCAGTGGGTACCGGGGTAATAATTGGGGGTTAAAGCTAGCTGTTTTTGTGGCCCAAAAAACGCCAGAAAAACGCCACAGCATTTTCACGTGTTTTTTTCTGGCATTTTTTGCCTTTGAATGGGATGTTCTTATTTAAAATTTGCTGGCAACCAAACAATGGGTACCACAGTTTTGAAAGGGTGCCATTAATTTTGTCCAGCCCATTTTTGGAGTTTGGTGTGACATATTGTTGCTTTTTTCCACCCTTTGGTTTAGTTCCAATACATACAAAGGGAATAAACATGTGTATAGAAAAACATGTGTTACTGCAATCCTTTTCTGTGAGAAATGCTTAATTTTCTTGAAAAATTTGAGGGTTGCCAACATTTCCAGCCATGACTGTATATATCGCACATTTTTTTCAAAGCTGGAAATTGGTGTTCTGAAGTCATTTATTGTTTTTTTCTTATATGTGCAAAAAAATGGTATTCAAAAGTGATTTATTGGTTTTTGCTAACGTAAGCCAAATTTATAAACCCCCTGTGATAGTATGATAAATATGTCATACATAAGCAAAATCAAAAGCAAGAAAAATTGCCTACAGAACTTACTTATCAAAGCAACGATGATAAATGTGCCCGATTGTCCTCTATTAAGTGTAACCTGTGCGCACATCTAAGTGGTGTACCATTTTGTTCCTGTTAAAGTCTTAAGGGCCTAGATACTGTGAACACACCTGCTGGTGTTGTAGACAAATACTGTTTTAAGCGTACTGGAGCTTATTGTCCTCCCCTCATAAGTGCATACCACATACGTACATCTAAGTGGTGTACCATTTTGTTCCTGTTAAAGTCTTAAGGGCATAGATGCTGTGAAAGGCCAGGCAAAAGTACACACCTGCTGGTGTTGTAGACAAATACTGTTTTAAGCGTCGTGGAGCGTATTGTACTCCCCACATACACGCACTAAGTATGTCATGCAGAGAAGTGCCAGGACGAGCACAGAGGAGTGGCAGAGGCATAAATTCATCAGGCAGAGGTCACAGTGGACTAGGGATGAGTGGCAGCAGGAGTCGCAGAGAGAGGCGGGAGCTCCCGGTTAACCATCAGTTGGCATGGCCCAGGAGCAGTCCCTGTCCTCCCATTGCCTCTGTCCAATGCTGTTCCCTCCCCCCACAGAAGTATCTTATGCTGTGGGTTCAGCTCCACTATTTAGTGAGGATGATATACTAGAGGACAGTCAGCAGCTACTGCCCAGCCAAGAAGTGGAGGAGACATCTGCTGCTTCCTCTGCTAGGCGGGCAAATAGGGATGAGGAGAGTGGCGTGGGAGGTGTTGTTGCGAGCGTTCAGGCTCCTGAAGCAGACACTGTTGAGGAAGCTGAGGAGGACATCAGTGACGTGCAGACACAACTTGATCATGATAAAGCCGATCACACTTGGGAGCAGGGTGCAGAAGGGGCTTCATCATCATCAGGAGAAGAGGGTTGCAGGTTGTCTGTGAGGAAGCAGCTGAGCCAGCAAGGTGGTAGCATGGTTGGAAGTCAGCATGGTGGCAGAAGTGGAAAGTCTGGAGCCAAATGTGCCCGGGGTAGACCACCTGCTTCTCGGAAGCCTACCTTCCTGGGAAGTAGTGTAACAGGGGTTCCTGGAGTCGGCGGCAGTAGCAGTCAATCAGTGCGGACTGTTGGTGGGAAAATCAGCTACTCGGCGGTGTGGTAGTTTTTCATCAAGCATCCGGAGGATGTTAATCTGGCCACATGCAAGATGTGTCGGCAGAAGGTGAAGCGTGGCCAGGGTCCCAATGTTGGCACCATGGCCTTGCATCAACATATGCAGCATCACCATAAAGCAGCCTGGGAGAACCGTGGCTCCGATGTGGTGCAGCCTGCTGCCTCACCCAGTGGCACGCCGATCCTTGTTTCAGCCAGCCAAGGCTCCACCACCTAAGCCGAAGGGAGCTGTGTGTCATTCCAATCTTCTGTCGCTCCAGATGCTCCGGCTCCTCCTACTTCAAGTCAGTCATTCTGCCAGCAATCCATCGGCGAAGCCATGTCCGAGAGACAACAGTATGCGCTCATACATCCAACGGCACAGAAGCTGACTGTGCTCCTGTCCAAGTTGCTGGTGCTGTAGTCCCTCCCTTTTCAAGTGGTGGACTCTGCACCTTTCAGAGAACTGATGGCTGTGCCGAGCCGAGGTGGAGAGTCCCAAACCGTCATTTCTTTGCAAAGAAGGCAGTATTAGCCCTACACAATTTTGTGGAACAGAAGGTGAGCCAGTCCTTGAGCCTGTCGGTGTGTACCAAAGTGCACAGCAGCGCCGACATGTGGAGCTATAACTGCAGTCAGGGACAATACATGTCCTTTATGGCCACAACAGCAACTTGGACAGGTCACGCCGCTTCCGTCTCCACGCTCTCAGGCCGTTGGTCTTGTGATAGAGTGCAACTCCGCCTCCTCATCCTCCACCATGTCCTCAGCCTCCACTGCACGGACAAGTCTCAGTGCCCCTCCAGCATACCATGTGTGCAGGGCACGGCGGTGTCACGCTGTTCTTCACATGGTTTGCCTTGGCGAACGGAGTCACAAAGGGGAGGAACTGCTAAAAGTCATTCATGAAGAAATCGAATCATGGCTTACTCCATGAAAACTGGAAATGGGAACCATAGTGACCGACAACGGGAAGAACATCTTGTCTGTACTGTGACAAGGAAGACTGAGCCATGCGCCCTGCATGGCACATATGTCCAATCTGGTTGTCAAGCAATTCCTGAAGTGTTCCCCCATCTGCAAGACATCCTAACAATGGGAACGAAACCTTTGCATGCACTTCAGCCACTCGTACACTGAAAAGCACACCCTCCTTGAGCTGCAGCATCAGAACGGTATCCCCTAACATAGTCTGATTTGCGACGTCTTCACATGTTGGAATTCCACCCTCCATATGTTGGACCAACTATACGAACAGAGGAAAGCTATCACTGATTTTTTGATGATCCAAGTGGATAGGGGAACTCACCTGTGTAACTTCAATGTCAACCAGCCGTTTGCTCAGGCCCTTTGAGGAAGCCACCTTCTTAGTCGTCATGATTACGGGATGAACGACGTCATTCCACTGCTTCATCTAATACAAAACATGTCGGAATCGATGGCTGGTCAGGGCACTGGAGACGTGGCGCCTACATCTCACAGATGTGGGGGCTGAACTGCAGGAGGGGGGGAGGAGCACAGTGGAGCACAGTTTCCGCGTTTTTTCTAGTCATCTGACAGGAGAGCAGGAGCAGTCACAGGAGCTATAGTGTTATGAGGAAGGCGAGACAGAGGACCCAGACACACCGTGGCAGTATGCAGTGGTGATGGAGGCAGGGAGTCTCTTCGAGTCACTTGCACAAATGGCATGATACATGCTCACTTGCTTGCATAGTGACCGCTGAATTATCACCATTCGGCAGCGGGATGACTTCTGGCTCTCCACCTTATTGGATCCTCGCTATGGGCACATAATGGAGGCATTTTTTACACCCACTGAGAGGGAGGACAAACTGACCCACTACAGAGACATCCTAAGTAGTCAGTTGGCCGATGCAGGTCTTACCCCGGGGGCCCTTTGCGCTCACCTTCCACTGCCATGGCGGCTGGGGAGGGCTGGGGTGGGGTGGCAGGAGCAGTACCAGCTCCATCAGCAGCAGCCTGAGTCTACAGTCGCTGATGAATAGCTTCCTTTACCCGCAGAGTGAAGAAACTCATCAGCAGTAGGTAGACCTGGAGCAGGACCTGAACCAGCAGGTGGTGGCATACCTTGACATGACCATGCCAACACACCTTGAAGATCCCCTGAACTTCTGGGCAGCCAAACTTGATTTGTGGCCACAACTAGCAGAGTTTGCCCTGGAAAAGCTGTCCTGCCCGGCCAGTAGTGTGCCATCAGAGTGGTGTTTAGTGCGGCGGGGGCCATAGTAATCCCAAGGAGAACTCATCTGTCCATGAAAAATGTGGAGAGATTGACCTTTGTGAAGAGGAATCAGGCATGGATCAGCCAGGATTTCCACCCACCAATGCCTGAGGCATCAGATTTGATTGACCATGGTGCCACACTAACACTTCACAAATATGGATAGTGCTAAACATATTTAAGACGCTGCTCCCCAGTAACAGACATTCCTCATCAGACCACAAGTAAGTATAGAGGATATGCATTACGTAAAACTTAACTTTTACTAATATTCTTAACATAAAATAGATGTACTCAAATTTTTTTTTAAATCAAACAAATGGAAAGGTGTGCAAAAGACACCATGTGCCACCTACACCACCAAGTCTTGATGAGATGCAAAGACCCCAAAAAGGTGGAAGGGAACAACTGGTCCATTGTAACTGGTGGGGGTAAAAACTTCCTGTTACACTCTGCACTCCGGCCAGACACGCTCTCCGTGAGCACATTCCCCCTCTCTCGTCGCCAGCCGCTGGGGCTGGGATTAGCATCGCGGGACGTGCCTGCATGCGAATCTCAGCCAGTCACTCACCTCCGTCCTCTGCTGCTTCCTCTGTCTCTCAGCTCTAGGAGGCGGGGGCACGCGTACGCCAGAGTTCTAAGTTTTAAAAGGCCAGTGCGCCCATAATTATGGTTTACACCGGTTCCACTGTAATAAGTTTCTGCACCTCCCACACACCCCTGCCATATCTTTGTTTCCCTAGTGCCTGAGAGAAAGCATTATTTAGTCTTGCCTTGCCATGTTTCTGACCTGTGTTCCATGACCTGACCTTGCTCCTGTGCTGCCTGCCTACTGACCTCCTCCTTCGATCCTGACTACGCACCTGTGCTGTCTGCCCTGCCCTTCTGCTGTCCTGAGCACGAGTTGCCGTATCCTTCCTGTGCCTCGAAATTCCTCAGCCGCCTGTGTTGTGAAGTCGTGCCAGGGGTAGCGACCTCGGTGCCACCCGCCGCAGCAAGACCTTCCCGCTTTGCGGCGGGCTCTGTTGAAAACCAGAGGCACCTTAGATTCCACTCCCTGGCAGGGCCCGCTTCATCAGCCACACAGGTCCAGTGGGTCTACTACCTCCAGCATTCCAGTCTACTAACCATGAGTCTTAAAGTAAGATCCGGCCATGGATCTCGCTGAGGTACCCCTGCCTGAAGTCTCCGATCTTCCTTCAGTTGTGGATCCTCAGTCACAGCAGTTGGCCCATCAAGCGCAGCAACTAAGTCAATTGTCTGCCATGATGCAACATATTCTAGCCATGCAACAGCAACAGCAGCAGCAGCAGCCTGCTCCAGTCTCTCCACCTGTTCCTGCAAACGCTCGCACCTAGGAAACGTGAGAAAGGCGTCTTCCCTAGGTGTGAATATTACCTATCCTCAATTGACCATTTCTGTTCAAATTTACGCTTCAAAAGTCCTCATTCTGCACTTCTGCTTTCTTGGACTCAGGGTCTTCTGGAGACTTCATAGATGTCTCCTTGGTCCATAAATATCGTATTCCCGTATCTAGGCTGGTTAAGCCTTTGTTCATTTCCAAAATCTAGACTGCAAGGTGATATTCTGCACAGAGCCTCTAGTAATGCAAGTAGGAGCCCTGCATAAAGAAAATATTGAATTCTACGTGCTTCCCCACTATACTTCGGAGCTTCTTTTCGGTCTTCCTTGGCTTCAACGGCATTCTTCGCAACTTGACTGGAGATCTGGAGAGATTACATGCTGGGACAGTTCTGTCAAAATCATTGTCTCGCGCCTGTCCGGACTAAAGTGGTTTATTTCCTTCCTCCTATGCCTGGTCTGCCTCTTTCTTACCAAGATTTTTCAGATGTATTCTGCGAGAAGCAGGCCGAGACTCTACCTCCACATCGTCCTTACGATTGTCCCATTGATTTACAGCCTGGAACCACACTTCCTCATGGAAGAATTTATCCGTTATCAGTTCCTGAGACGAAAGCCATGGCAAAATATATCCAGGAGAATCTCCAAATGGGATTTATCCGAAAGTCCTCCTCTCCTGCCAGAGCAGGTTTCTTCTTTGTTGGGAAGAAGGATGGTTCTCTCATCCATGTATTGACTACAGGGGACTTAACAAGATCACGGTCAAAAATCGTTATCCTCTTCCTTTGATCTCTGAACTTTTTGCCAAGATCTTCTCTAAGTTGGATTTTGCAGGGAGCATATAACCTAATCCATATCCAAGGGGAGACAAATGGAAAAGGGCCTTCAATACCGTGATGGACATTTTGAGTATCTAGTGATGCCTTTCGGCCTCTGCAATGCTTCAGCTGTTTTTCAAGAATTTGTCAATGATATCTTCCGAGATCTTCTCTACACCTGTGTTGTCATGTACCTAGATGACATTTTGATCTTCTCTACTCATTTAGAGGAACATCGTACCCATATTTGTCTGGTTCTACATCGCCTCCGGAAGAATCTTCTCTACGCCAAACTGGATAAATGCCTATTCAAGAAATCTAGTCTCCCGATTCTCGGTTACATTGTTTTCCATCTAGAACTGCAGATGGACCCTGAAAAATTGACTGCGATATTGGATTGGCCTCGCTCTACTGGACTATCCAACACTTTCTGGGATTCACCAATTATTATAGTCAATTTATTCCCCATTTCTCTTCTTTGGTCGCTCCGATAGTGTCTCTCACTAAAAAAGGGTTCTAACCCCAAGTCATGGCCCCCTGAGGCTGAACTGGCCTTCTCTCGCTTAAAATCTACATATATATATATATATATATATATATATATATATATATATATATACAGGGCTCGAGTCCTGCTTTTCCAGTGGAGGAACGCCGTCCCTGTTACACTAGCCCTGCAGGACTGACCTCTGAATTATTCTTACCCTCCCTGGAAGGAGATTTGTTACAGTGTGTCACCCCAGTAGTAAGGTGATTACATGAGGAGGAGGTTTGTTAGTGTGCCACCTCAGTAGTAAGGAGATTACGTGAGGAGGTGGTTTTTCACAGTGAGTCACCTCAGTAGTAAGGCTCGGGACCTTCATGTCCACTTTGCTTGGGGCCCCACCCAAATTCCTTCATACGGCCCTGGTCACCCCTATAGTAAGGTAATTAAGTGAGGAGGAGGTTTGTTACAGTGTCACCTCAGTAGCAAGGAGATTACATGAGGAGTAGGTTTGTTACAGTGTGTCATTCTTATACTCCGTAGGCAGCTGTATTCCTGTGGCCTGTAAGAATCCTGGAACCGTGCAGGATGTCAAGTTTTAGTTTGGACATTTTCGTTCGGGGTGTATTAGAAATCTTGGGTGAGTTCCCACACTTTTTTTCCTGGACTTGATCCCTGTATATTTAGTACCCAATATTAATATATAATATAGTTTAATGTTATGACTGGTCGGTGTGTATTCCAGCATCAGCATCTCCCAATTTTACTGCCACACTGTCCATCTGTGTTTTTACTTTTGCTTTTACAACATCCACTTATTGATTTCCTTCTAAACTTACCGATAAAGCTTCTAACCAAGATGAAATTAGGAGGTTGAAAAATAAGTGCAAAACAATAACAAATTACAGCTAAGATCTGACAGTGGGAATATAAAAACGAAGACATAAATCTTTGAGAACTACAGCACAGCAGAAGTCTATCTCGGCAATATACAATTATTGGTTTCATTTTTGCTGTATCTTTAAGGACTCAGCCCATTTTCACCTTGAGGACCCGAGCATTTTTTGCACATCTGACCACTGTCACTTTAAGCATTAATATCTCTGGGATGCTTTTACCTTTCATTTCAACCTCCAGCTGTTGCAAAACTGCAACTCCCAGCATACATGGTCTGTCAGTACATGCTGGGAGTTGTAGTTTTGCAACAGCTGGAGGCACACGGGTTGGGAAACACTGAGTTAGGAAACAGACAATGTTTCCCAACCAGTGTCCCTTCAGTTGTTGCAAAACTATAGCTTCCAGCATGCCCAGACAGCCGAAGGGCATGTTGGGAGTTGTAGTTTTGCAACAACTGGAGGAGAACAGCTTGAAGACCACTGTGTAGTGGTGTCCATACAGTAGCCCTCCCGATGTTGCAAAGCTACAACTCCAAGCATGCTCAGACTGGCTAGGCATGCTGGTAGTTGTAGTTTGACAACATCTGAAGGGCCAGTTTTGGCACCACTGTATGGTGGTCTCCAAACTGTGCTCTTCCAGATGTTGCAAAACTACAACTCCCAGCATGCTGAGACTGTCCTGGCATGCTGGGAGTTGTAGTTCTGCAACATCTGAAGGGCCAGGTGTTACAAAACTACAACTCCCAGCATGCCTGGCAGTCTGGGCATGCTTGGAGTTGTAGTTTTGCAACATCTGGAGGGCTACAGCTTGAGCACCACTGTATAGTGGTCTCCAAACTGTGGCCCTCCACATGCTGGGTGTTGTAGTTTGGCAACTCCTAAAAGGCAGCAGTGAAGATCACTTCCCACTGATCTTCACTGCTGCTTCCACCGCTGTCTCCGCCACCGCCACCGCCTCCTTACTGCCGTCGATCCCGCCGCTGCCTGCTGCCGGTCCCACCGCGATCGCCGGTCCCTTGCCGTCCTCCCGTACTCTGACCCCCGCCGCCACCTACCCCCCCGATCTGCCCGGACATCCAGGGGCAGGCAGAGCAGGGATTTCACCTTTATCCCCTCTGCCCCCAACTGCCATTGGTCGGTCAGTCCTAACCAACCAATGGCAGTGGATAGGAGGAGGTGGCACACCTGCCACCTCGCTTCTAGCCTTTAGGATGATCGGGGCTGTCGCTGACAGCTCCGATCATCCCAATTTCCTGGGCTATCAGGTCATCAGAGACCAGATCCACCCGGAATCGCTGCAAATCACTGATCGGTTTCAGGAACCCCCAGGTGTTGTCACGGGATGCCTGCTGAATGATTTCAGCAGGCATTTTGGGTACGGTCCCCACCCGGCGAGCAGCGGGGGCCGAAAATAGGCCGCATGTACAGGTACGCCCTGAGTCCTTAAGTGGTTAAGATCGGGCGGATATCCTCGATCGTGCGTATGTCCACCATTAACCGCTCAGATGCCGTGATCAATGCAGATCACGGCATCTGCGGCAGTGCGGCACTTTGAATGGATGATCGGATCGCCCGCAGCGGTGCCGCGGCGATCCGATCATCCAGCATGGCAGCCAGAGGACCCCTCACCTGCCTCCGCTGAATTCCACGGTTCTTCTGCTCTGGTCTACGATCGAGCAGACCAGAGCAGAAGATGACTGATAATACTGATCAGTGCTATGTCCTATGCATAGCACTAAACAGTATTAGCAATCGAATTATTGCTATAAATAGTCCCCTATGGGGACAATTGAAGTGTAAAAATAAAAGTAAAAAAAGTAAAAAAAAATTGAAAACTCCCCTCCCCCAATAAAAACGTAAATTGTCCCATTTTCCCTATTTCACCCCCAAAAAGGGTTAAAAAAAAGTAACGTACGGTGAACGGCATGATCGTAAAAAACAAACAAACTCCAAACTAGCTGCTTTTTTTATAACATTTTATTCCATTCCAATTTTTTATTAAACATGTATTAAAAGTTTTATATAAGCAAATATGGTATCAATAAAAAGTACAGATTATGGCGCAAAAAAATGAGCCCTCATACCACCGCTTATATGGAAAAATGAAAAAGTTATAGGTCTTCAAAATAGGGGGATTTTAAACGTACTAATTTGGTTAAACAGTTTGCGTTTTTTTTTTAAGCGCAACAGTAATACAAAAGTATGTTACCATGGGTATCATTTTTATCGTATTGACCCAAAGAATAAAGAACATATGTCATTTTTACAGTAAATTGTACACCTTGAAAACAAAACCTGCAAAATTGCAGTTTTCTTTTTAATTTCCCCACACAAATAGTATTTTATTTTGGTTGCACCATACATTTTATGGTAAAGTGAGTGTTGGCAGTAAAACGGACAACTGGTTGCCCAAAAAACAAGCCCTCATACTAGTCTGTGGATGAAAATATAAAAGAGTTATGATTTTTTTGAAGGCGAGGAGGAAAAAACGAAAAAGTTAAAATAAAATTGCGTCGTTAAGGCCCAAATGGGCTGAGTCCTAAAGGGGTTAATAAGGCCTATGAAAAAGCAGAGAAAGTGGATAGTAGTATTCTCTTAACAAACAAACAGGCCAAAACAAAATCTCTACAGAACAAATCACGCTTCATGTTTTCTTTTTACAACTCCAATCTGAACCAGATTATCAAGACTGCTATCTTTAAGAGCTGGTTTATTCTAGAGTCTGACCCCCATCTTAAAGATACAGCAAAAATGTAACTAATAATTGCATTTCGAAAAAATATGTCAATAGGGCATAAAATTAAATCTATTACCCCGAATATAAAAAGGACACATGAGAACTTGCTCACAAAATTAGCCCCAAAAGGTAATGAACCTTGTGGACACTGTTCATTTTGTGCGTTTAACATCAACAGTAGAGTTGGCGGCTATGAACAGGTTATTCCTTACCTGACAGCTTGCCGCACCACTTACGTGGTCTACGCCCTTATTTGCTCCTTATATAGGGAAGACGAAAATACATCTTTTCATGAGAATAAGAGAACATATACGCTTCATTGTCACAGGACATGGAGCACTGAGATTCATATCCCATATAAATGAAGTCCACCGGGGTAATGGCCGGTGTATCAGATTTGCCGGGCTAGAAGCAGTTAAGATTCCAAGACGGGGAGGAGATAGACACCTTATACTACTGCAAAAAGAATCCCAGTGGATTATGAAGTTGAACGCCTTAAGACCAGCTGGTCTCAATGACAGACAGGATTTAAGTGTCTTTTTATAATGCTGTGTATCCTTTGCTATTGTAATTGTATACCGATATGTGTCCCCGCCCCATCCCCGCCCCGGTATCCCTACTCACCTGGTTTATTAGCAGGTGAGTTTGTTGGATCTAGCATGTGCGTGGCTTGAAGAAGTGCCAACCAGGCACGAAACTGCGCTGTTCCACAGGTACCCCCTGTCTCCCTTGCCATGATGTGCGCCTTGTATACAGCGTTGCAATAAAGTCTACCTCGTTGTTGCAGCAGTGGTGAGTCGCCGAGTTTTCTTTTGACTCTTTATTCACCTATATATGCACTCTGTATGCTCTGAGCACCGCCAAGCTGCCGATTCTCAGGGTCCGGTCCGCACGTCTCAGATTCATTTGCCGGAACACAGGTTTAGTAGTGCCAGTCTACTTGTATCTTTATTTGTAGCAGCAGAAGTCTATTTAGCCTATAGTCATTTGTTATAGTTTTATTGACACAATTAATGTCTGTATGTTAAGGTGTTTTCTCTTTTTAAATAGTTTTTACAGATATTTTGATAAAATGGCCTTTAAATATTGGAAGATCCTGTCCGCCATCTCAAGTCGTTTCATTTTAACAGTGCACGGCTTCCTCCTGGTATGGCAAGTGGTAGTGGTAAAGAAGAATACCCATTACTGGATGCTGCTCATTGGCCTTTTGCTCTTATATCTGGAAATAGTTGTCACGCTGACTGTAACCAGAAAAGGAGAATGGAAATGGTAATAAAATATAATGTATTTCTTATGACTAGGGTTAAATGTAAAGGCAAGGCATAAAGTGGCCTGCATTTGCAAAACTCGAAATCTAGTGATACATAGTAGCATTGTTTCCCAACCAGTGTGCCTCCAGCTGTTGCAAAACTACAACTCCCAACATGCCCGGACAGCCGAAGGCTGTCCGGGCATGTTAGGAGTTGTAGTTTTGCAGCAGCTGGAGGCACACTGGTTGGGAATTACTGCCTTAGGCTAGGTTCACATCAGCGTTTGGAGCTCCAGTATGGACCCCACTCAAAGTGATGGGACCCTGATGGATTCAATTGGTGTCCATTGTCACAACCTAGGTCACAGCCCAGTTATCAGCTGTTGTAATGGAGCTTCACAACACTGATTTAAACATAGCCTTCGAGGCTTTACAGACAAGGCTATATATACTGTCCCTGATTTGTCAAGAAATAAGCATTCATACTGATACGCAAGAATTGTACTGTACCTAGGCATGTCTCTGATATCATACATAAACTTACAAGGGAAATAGCTGAATATATTGCAGATGGCATAAATCCTATGTACTCCAATCTATTGGGCACAGGCTGTACATCCTTCCTCTATGCAGCCAAATTTGATGGTATAAAGTACTCTAAGGCTAGGTTCACACTACGGCATTTTCAAATGGAATTCCGCTTTGAAACTCCACTTGGAAATTTCGGTGCAGCAGCGGCACAGAGCAGGTAAGGGGACTGCCAGCTGCCACCTTGACTCATCAGAAACCTGCTATCTGGTTGTGGGTGTCCGATTAGTCTCTTAAAGCCTTTAGATGCTGTGATCACTATTGATCATGGCATCTAAAGGGTTCATGGCAGGCATCAGTGTGCTGATAGCAGCTGGGACTCGTGGTCTATGAAGAGGGCACAGCTCCTGCCCTCTCTTCAAAAATTGTAAATGTACCAACCGATGCGCTAAGTACCAGGAGGCAAGGGCGTAAACTTACACCCTACGTCCTTTAGGAGATAAGTCCTGTATCTTGTGAGGTGCGCTTCTATGGATCGGACATGTTTCTCCATCACATCCGACAGATGCTCAATCCATTCGGGACCTGAATAAAGTCAACACCTCGATCTCTTTGGCAAGTTCTACAAAGGAAACTATTGAAAAAAAACTTTCCACATGGTGAAAATGTTTGACTTGGCACTTATCGACATCTGATGGTATGTCCCATATTTCTAGTTAGATTTTTCTGCAGTGTGAACATGCCCTTACATCCGTCATTCTTTGCCTAGTAGAATCTCTCCGTGTGCTCCAGCTGTCTTCTCTATCTTCTCTATGAGAGAATGTTTATTTTTTATTTATTTTTTTGCTACTTTTTTTTTTTTTTTTTAACAGCTTGACAACATCCCCAGAGACAGGTACCACATACACAGTGAAGTATGTGCAATAACTACAGTAATAACCATCATTTCAACAAAAATCTTCAGAGAGTTTCACTCAAGCACTTAAGCTAAGCACACGCAGGTCTATGTTTCATTGTGTGATGATTAGGTCAATAATCTGGGAATGGGGAAGCGTCAAGTATCTATTATATTTGTAATGGATCCATTAAGATTCATTTACAGAAGTTTCATAAGGACATAGCCCTTAATATCCCATAATATAAGGCTGTGTATACAAGAAAATAACAGTCAATTTAGCCAGCCAGAAGTACATTTAGGAGTTTAGTGTGGAGTAGTGTTACCCAACCAGGGTGCCCCCAGCTGTTGCAAAACTGCAACTCCAAGCATGCCCGGACAGCCGTTGGCTGTCCGGGCATGCTGGGAGTTGTAGTTTTGCAACAGCTGGAGGCACCCTGGTTGGAAAACACTGGTATAGAGGTTCAGTAGGGCTCCATAAAAAGGTTGTATGGGGCATATTAACGCAGTGCTTCCAAAGCAGTGTGCTCCCAGCTGTTGCAAAACTAGAACTCCCAGCATGTCTGGACAATGCTCAGAGTTGTAGTTTTGCAACAGCTGAAAGCACTCGGCATGGGGGAAACTGCATTAATCCCTTAAGGACTCAGCACTTTTTCCGTTTTTGCATTTTCATTTTTTCCTCATCACCTTCTAAAAATCATAACGCTTTCAATTTTGCACCTAAAAATCCATATTATGGCTTATTTTTTTGCGCCACCAATTCTACTTTGCAGTAACATTAGTCATTTTACAAATCCATGGCGTGCCCCTAGGTCAGGTGAATGCGGCCAGGGGTAAATGGTTAGTGCCTAGGTTGGTGAAGAAAACGTTTTGAATAAATGGTGGTTTATGTAATACTGTTATGTATATGTAAATATTGTTAATAAACGGGCCTGACCGGTCCATTTTCACCACAACATGTGTCAGGTTTTCTATGGGGAGAATGGTCGGTGGTGAAATGGGTTATGGGTTTGTAAGGGATTTTAGTGGGATGGGGCGCGTCTAACGTCCCTCCAGTCAAGAATCTTCACAGCCCTAAATCTTTTGCCAGTAGTGGAGAAAAAGTTATATTGTACAGCTTCAGCCAGGGCTGTGCACCTCTCTTTAAACCCTCCTTAAAGGGGTACTCCAGTGGAAAATATTTTTTTATTTAAATCAACTGGTGCCAGAAAGTTAAACAGATTTGTAAATTACTTCTATTTAAAAATCTTATCCCTCCCAGTACTTATCAGCTGATGTGTGCTCCACAGGAAGTTGAGTTGTTCTTTTCTGTCTGACCACAGTGCTCTCTGCTGACACCCCTGTCCATGTCAGGAACTGTCCAGAGCAGGAGAGGTTTGCTATGGGGATTTGCTCCTGCTCTGGACAGTTCCTGATGTGGACAGAGGTGTCAGCAGAGAGCATTGTGGTCAGACAGAAAATAAACTCAAAAAGAAAAGAACTTCCTCTGTAGTACACATCAGCTGATAAGTACTGGAAGGATTAAGATTTTTTTATAGAAGTAATTTACAAATCTGTTTAACTTTCTTGCACCAGTTGATTTAAAAAAAATGTTTTTCACTGGAGTATTCCTTTAACAAAAACTTTTAATTTCTTTACATTGTAATCAATCATTTTAATTTGTCTAAAGCTTCATTTTTCTTAATATTATTATTATGATTTTTAATAATAATAAAAATGATAATTTACATTTTTATAATGGGGGCAGTGTAAATACTGTTAAAACCTTTTTTCCACAATTTTTTATTCTCCTTAGGGGACCTTAACATGCAATAATTTGTTTGCTTACAGTATACTGCAATACACAAGCAGATGTCAGCTGTCTTTTAAGGACGCTCCATACATCCCCAGCCAAAATTTTAAGAATACATACATCAAATATAGTGTTGAGCGGCATAGGCCATATTCGAATTCACGAATATTTGCAAATATATGGACGAATATTTGTCATATATTCGCGAGTATTCGCATATGCGTAATTTTCTCGTTTTATTTTCGCATACGCGAAAATTCGCGCATGCGAAAATTAACATATACAAAAACTGCGTAATTGAAAATGCGCATATGCGAAAATTAGCATATGCAAATATTCGTATATGTGAAAATTCGCACTCAGGTCTCGCACAGTAGTATTAGAGCCTTCTTTACACCACACAAGCTGGAAGCAGAAAGGGATGATCACTGTGATGTGTACTGTGAAAAAAAATATATATATATTCGTAATTACGAATATATAGTGCTATATTCGTGAATTCGCGAATATGCGATATTCGCGAATAAAATTCGCATTGCGAATATTCGCGAGCAACACTAATCAAATATCAGGGACAATGCCAGGAACTGGTTGAAGAACCTGATTGTTTTTTGTTTTTGTTTTTGTTTTTTTAATAATTTATATAGATTTATACATCTTAGATTGTATTTTTTTTTTTATTCCCTTTAATATTTAGGTTTAGCCCCATGGTGTTTCTCTACCTGACCTCTGCCATTCCTTCTGTGTTCTTCCTGGAACTTCACTTTCTTGAAATCAGGGCATTAATGGTTAATTCAACAAATACTGAAGATGTCATTCAGGTTTGTAATTGTATAAAGCAAAAATAAAGCAGTTTTAAATGATTTATTTTACAATAATTGTATAAAGCAAAAATAAAGCAGTTTTAAATTATTAATTTTACATGTTCATATGCAAAATAACGTGGCACTCAACTTTCAGTGAAATAATGGAAGAATTTTATTTATGCAATCCAACATACAAAGTGACATTTTGGTCATTTCAGACCTTCATCAGACCCCAGCAATCCAATCACTTTGTATGTTGGATTCCATAAATACAATTCTTCCATTATTTCACTGCGGGTGGAGTGCCATGTTATTTTGCATATGTATTAAGTTGGTTTGGGGCCCTAGCTGAGCACCCTCACTCATAGAGAATGCCATATCTACTATATTATATTTTACATGTACACATTTCACTACATAAAATTGCTCTTGCAAAAAATGTCAAAGTTTCTAAGTTTTCCTTCATTCATATTTTCTAAGCTCCTATTAGGCCAGGTTTCCACAAAGGTTTTTTTCTGGCGTTTTTTGGAAAACTCTAACTGCAGTTTTTGAGCAAAAGTCAGAAGTAGATCCAGCAGGAAGAAGAAGTGTAAGTCCGTCCTTTATGTGTCCTATTCCTTTTTAATTCACTTCTGACTTTGGCTCAAAAACTGCAGTGGCAGTTTTCCAAAAAACGCCAGAAAAAAACCTGTGTGGAAACCTAGCTTTACCCTGTCAGAAAAACTTCTAAAATGTCACAGAGACAAGTCAAAAGATTTAATCAGTCAGGGTCCTAATGCTATAACAACAATTTCACCCGACCGGCGTTAACAAGACCTTATTATGGTGTAACCATATAAATGGGCCATTTATATGGATACACCTTAATAAAATGGGAATGGTTGGTGATATTAACTTCCTGTTTGTGGCACATTAGTATATGTGAGGGGGGAAACTTTTCAAGATGGGTCAAGATGGGTGGTGACCATGGCGGCCATTTTGAAGTCGGCCATTTTGAATCCAACTTTTGTTTTTTCAATAGGAAGAGGGTCATGTGACACATCAAACTTATTGGGAATGTCCCAAGAAAAACAATGATGTGCTTGGTTTTAACGTAACTTTATTCTTTCATGAGTTATTTACAAGTTTCTGACCACTTATAAAATGTGTTCAATGTGCTGCCCATTGTGTTGGATTGTCAATGCAACCCTCTTCTCCCACTCTTCACACATTGATAGCAACACCGCAGGAGAAATGCTAGCACAGGCTTCTAGTATCCGTATACACTGCTATATACTACTATATACACCGCAGGAGAAATGCTAGCACAGGCTTCCAGTATCCGTAGCTTCAGGTGCTGCACATCTCGTATCTTCACAGCATAGAAAATTGCCTTCAGATGGCCCCAAAGATAAAAGTCTAAGGGGTCAGATCGGGAGACCTTGGGGGCCATTAAACTGGCCCATGACAACCAATCCACTTTCCAGGAAACTGTTCATCTAGGAATGCTCGGACCTGACACCCATAATGTGGTGGTGCACCATCTTGCTGGAAATACTCAGGGAACGTTCCAGCTTCAGTGCATGAAGAGGGAAACACATCATCATGTAGCAATTTCACATATCCAGTGGCCTTGAGGTTTCCATTGATGAAGAATGGCCCCACTATCTTTGTACCCCATATACCACACCATACCATCAATTTTGTGTTCCAACAGTCTTGGAGGGATCTATCCAATGTGGGTTAGTGTCAGACTAGTAGCGGTGGTTTTGTTTGTTAACTTCACCATTCACATAAAAGTTTGCCTCATCACTGAACAAAATCTTCTACGTAAACTGAGGGTCCTGTTCCAATTTTTATTTTGCCCATTCTGCAGCACCTGAAACTACAGATACTGGAAGCCTGTGCTAGCATTTCTCCTGCGGTGTTGCTATCAGTGTGTGAAGAGTGGGAGAAGAGGGTTGCATTGACAATCCAACACAATGGGCAGCACATTGAACACATTTTATAAGTGGTCAGAAACTTGTAAATAACTCATGAAAGAATAAAGTTACGTTAAAACCAAGCACATAATTGTTTTTCTTGTGAAATCCCCAATAAGTTTGATGTGTCACATGACCCTCTTCCTATTGAAAAAACAAAAGTTGGATTCAAAGTGGCCAACTTCAAAATGGCCGCCATGGTCACCACCCATCTTGAAAAGTCCCCCCCCCCCTCACATATACTAATGTGCCACAAACAGGAAGTTAATATCACTGTCACGATGCCGGCTGGCAGGAGGTGGATCCTCTGTGCCAGAGAGGGATTGGCGTGGACCGTGCTAGTGGACCGGTTCTAAGTCACTACTGGTTTTCACCAGAGCCCGCCGCAAAGCGGGATGGACTTGCTGCGGCGGTAGTGACCAGGTCGTATCCACTAGCAACGGCTCAACCTCTCTGGCTGCTGAAGATAGGCGCGGTACAAGGGAGTAGACGGAAGCAAGGTCGGACGTAGCAGAAGGTCGGGGGCAGGCGGCAAGGTTCGTAGTCAGGGTGGATAGCAGAAGTACTGGTACACAGGCTTTGGACACACAAAACGCTTTCACTGGCACAAGGCAACAAGATCCGGCAAGGGAGTGCATGGGAGGAGGTCAGATAAAGGCAGGGAGCAGATGGAAGCCAATTAAGCTAATTGGGCCAGGCACCAATCATTGGTGCACTGGCCCTTTAAGTCTCAGGGAGCTGGCGCGCGCGCGCCCTAGAGAGCGGAGCCGCGCGCGCCAGCACATGACAGCAGGGGACGGGAACGGGTAAGTGACCTGGGATGCGATTCGCGAGCGGGCGCGTCCCGCTGTGCGAATCGCATCCCCGACGGCCATGACAGTGCAGCGCTCCCGGTCAGCGGGACCGACCGGGGCGCTGCGGAGAGAGAGACGCCGTACGCGCTCCGGGGAGGAGCGGGGACCCGGAGCGCTAGGCGTAACAGTACCCCCCCCCTTAGGTCTCCCCTTCTCTTTGTCCGGAAACTGCCTCCCCTGGGATGAGGACACCGGGAAAGGATGGAGGGATTCCTCAACGGCAGGCAGTACAGCAGGAGTGGGAATGGGGAGGGAGGGCAGAGGGCGAGGCCTGGCACGGGGCAGTGTGACACCAGGACGAGGGCCATGAGGAGGCACCGAGGCTTGCCTGACTGGACTGGGAGGGGGGGAGAGGCACTTCTTAAGGCGGGCAGAGTCCATAACGACCTTAGGGAGACCGGATACAGGAGGAACCACAGGGTCACGGCAGGGAGTACTGGTAACCGGTTTAAGGCAGTCCTTGAAGCAAGAGGTACCCCAGCTCTTGATCTCCCCTGTGGACCAATCCAGGGTTGGGGAATGGTGTAGAAGCCAGGGTAGTCCAAGGAGAACTTCAGAAGTGCAATTGGGGAGGACCAAAAACTCAATTTTCTCATGATGAGGTCCGATGCACATTAGGAGGGGCTTCGTGCGGAAACGCACGGTGCAATCCAACCTGGCTCCGTTGACCGCGGAAATGTGGATTGGCTTGACAAGACGGGTCACCGGGATGCGGAATTTATTCACCAAGGACTCCCGAATAAAATTCCCAGAGGCACCAGAGTCCAGGCAGGCCACGGCTGAGAGGGAAGAGCTGGCTGAAGAAGAAATCCGTACAGGCACCGTGAGACGTGGAGAAGCCGACTTAGCATCAAGAGACGCCACACCCACGAGAGCTGGGTGCGAGCGTGCGTTTCCCAGACGTGGAGGACGGATGGGGCAATCCACCAAAAAATGTTCGGTACTGGCACAGTACAGACAAAGATTCTCTTCCTTACGGCGATTCCTCTCTTCCAGGGTCAGGCGAGACCGATCCACTTGCATGGCCTCCTCGGCGGGAGGCCTAGGCGCAGATTGCAATGGAGACTGTGGGAGAGGTGTCCAGAGATCTAAGTCTTTTTCCTGGCGGAGCTCTTGATGCCTCTCAGAAAAACGCATGTCAATGCGAGTGGCTAGATGAATGAGTTCATGCAGGTTGGTAGGAGTATCTCGTGCGGCCAGAACATCTTTAATGTTGCTGGATAGGCCTTTTTTAAAGGTCGCGCAGAGGGCCTCATTATTCCAGGAAAGTTCAGAAGCAAGAGTACGGAATTGTATAGCGTACTCGCCAACGGAAGAATTACCCTGGACCAGGTTCAACAGGGCAGTCTCAGCAGAAGAGGCTCGGGCAGGTTCCTCAAAGACACTTCGAATTTCCGAGAAGAAGGAGTGTACAGAGGCAGTGACGGGGTCATTGCGGTCCCAGAGCGGTGTGGCCCATGACAGGGCTTTCCAGACAGAAGGCTGACTACGAAAGCCACCTTAGACCTTTCAGTAGGAAACTGATCCGACATCATCTCCAAATGCAGGAAACATTGCGAAAGAAAGCCACGGCAAAACTTAGAGTCCCCATTAAATTTGTCCGGCAAGGACAGGCGGAGGCTAGGAGTGGCCACTCGCTGCGGAAGAGGTGCAGGAGCTGGCGGAGGAGATGGTTGCTGCTGCTGTAGCTGAGACTGAATCTGCTGTAGCTGCGACTGGAGTTGCTGAGTCATGGTGGTCAAGTACGACAGCTGGTGATCTTGTTGGGCAATCTGTCGGGCTTGCTGGGCGACCAGTGTGGGGAGGTCGGCGACAACAGGCAGAGGAACTTCAGCGGGATCCATGGCCGGATCTACTGTCACGATGCCGGCTGGCAGGAGGTGGATCCTCTGTGCCAGAGAGGGATTGGCGTGGACCGTGCTAGTGGACCGGTTCTAAGTCACTACTGGTTTTCACCAGAGCCCGCCGCAAAGCGGGATGGACTTGCTGCGGCGGTAGTGACCAGGTTGTATCCACTAGCAACGGCTCAACCTCTCTGGCTGCTGAAGATAGGCGCGGTACAAGGGAGTAGACGGAAGCAAGGTCGGACGTAGCAGAAGGTCGGGGGCAGGCGGCAAGGTTCGTAGTCAGGGTGGATAGCAGAAGTACTGGTACACAGGCTTTGGACACACAAAACGCTTTCACTGGCACAAGGCAACAAGATCCGGCAAGGGAGTGCATGGGAGGAGGTCAGATAAAGGCAGGGAGCAGATGGAAGCCAATTAAGCTAATTGGGCCAGGCACCAATCATTGGTGCACTGGCCCTTTAAGTCTCAGGGAGCTGGCGCGCGCGCGCCCTAGAGAGCGGAGCCGCGCGCGCCAGCACATGACAGCAGGGGACGGGAACGGGTAAGTGACCTGGGATGCGATTCGCGAGCGGGCGCGTCCCGCTGTGCGAATCGCATCCCCGACGGCCATGACAGTGCAGCGCTCCCGGTCAGCGGGACCGACCGGGGCGCTGCGGAGAGAGAGACGCCGTACGCGCTCCGGGGAGGAGCGGGGACCCGGAGCGCTAGGCGTAACAATCACCAACCATTCCCATTTTTTTAAGGTGTATCCATATAAATGTCCCACCCTGTATATAATTTAGTACACAAAAAATGTATAATGGTGACAAATTGCCTTTTTTTCCCCATAGGTTTTGCACTTTGTACCATCCTTTCAATGGTTGGATGCGCTGGAGCAGGTCATGATCTTGGTACTAGTTATAGGGCGCTGGCTGATGCCAAAAGGAGAGATAAGCAGAGACCAGCTGTCTGAACTATTGCTAACGTATATTGGTTTAGGAGCAGATATCCTGGATATCCTACTACTCATCAAGGATCCGTCTGTGGATACCAACTGGAACGTGGCTGTCGTGGCTCTGTGTCTCTTCAGTTGGGCAACCCTGCAGTTCCCATTAGTCCTAACACAAACAGGTTCATCACCCACCCAGGGTGCACAGAATGAATATGAGACACAGTCAGCACCTGGCATGAAGGAGAGATGTGCTTCCTCCTGTTGCACAAATGAAATATGGAGCTTATTGATCGCAGTGGGGATGCAGGATGGGCCTTTTCTTATCTTTCGCCTGTACCTGGCTATTAAAGAGAGAATGTTGAATGAAATGATGATCTTTTATATTTGTAAAAACATTTTGACTGTTTCTCTAGAAATTTACAGAATTATTGCGGTTCATTGTGTAGATAGCAAGCATAGAAATAATTAAATATCACTATATTTGAGCAAACAAAAAATGAATAAATCATCACTTATACAAATATTTCACAGACTAACTATTCTTTTATGCAGTATCACTCTTCTGTCCTCTGGGTGGCTGGCATGGACTCTGAATGTTTCTTTTATAGACTATTGTATGTTGCCTGTTCCAGAATCGGATCAGGTAAAAGTCTTTTATTTCTATGTCACTGTCTATGTAACTTTTATGGCACTGGTAGAAGAAAGATGATACCCAGCACTCACCAGTAATGCACAGTGAAGATTTATTATGCCACGGTATAGTACAAGGATGCGTTTCGGCATGGGATAGGCCGACAGGCAGAAAGCTGAGGAAGGCTCCCACGCCGAAATGCGTCCTTGTACTACATTATGGCATAATAAATCTTCCCTGTGCATTACTGGTGAGTGCTGGGTCTCATCTTTCTCCTACCTGTTGCTTTACCCTACCTCGTGCACAACCGCAGATTCTACGGAAGCGCCGACATATCCCTATATTGAACTTTTATGGCCCAGCCATAGAGTCTCATGATTCCATCTTCTACCAATTTAGCTGTTTTCTCTTTTTCAACCTCTTTGGCTATTAGTTTTTTCACCTTTTTTTAATTATTTGTAAACTTAATTTATTATGTCTTTATGCCACATGCCTGATGTTGTGTCTTTTACTGGTGTGGAATCGCAGGGACTGGCCGAGTAGGAAGTCATATGTTCATTTGTATTCCTGTAGTTATCAGGACCTACGGGGCTGTAGTCAGATGCCTTATATTTTGCTGTGCATTTGCTTTTCTTGTTTATAAGACCTGCATGTCCTTATTCACTGTGGGTTTATTTTTTTCCAAAACTTTTTCATAAAAAAAATTATTGCTATAAAAATTTACTAAACAGTCTGTATCTGCCAGGGTATATATGGCTACTAGATATTTTCCAGGTTTCCAGTGCATTTTGTTATTTTGGCCCACAAAGAGGGAGATTTATCAAAGCCTGTCCAGAGGAACAGTTGCTGAGTTGCCCATAGCAACCAATCAGATCGCTTCTTTCATTTTTGAAAAGGCCTCTGAAAAATAAAAGAAGTGATCTGATTGGTTGCCATGGACAACTCAGCAACTTTTCCTCTGGACAGGTTTTGACAAATCTCCCCCAATATCTATGGTACACAATCTAAATGAGTCTTGTATTTATAATTCAGTTTGAAGTTTCATAAATAATATATTTTATATTTAGTCAATCCCATATAAATTATTAAATATTAATTTCCAGATTTGCCTTTGCACACCATTGTTACGTCGAGCGCTCCGGGTCCCTGCTCCTCCCCGGAGCGCTTGCGGCGTTCTTCTCCTGTTAGCAGCGCCCCGGTCAGACTCGCTGACCGGGAGCGCTGCTCTGAGTCCCCCGACGGGGATGCGATCCGCGTGGCAGGACGTGCCTGCCCGCGGGTCGCATCCCGTTCTGCTCACCTGCCCCGTCCTCTTTCCGTCCCATCCCGGCGCGCGCGGCCCCGCTCTCTAATTGGTGCCTGGCCCAATCAAGTGCAATCACCTCCATTTCCTATATAAACCCACTTCCCCTTCCTGTCTTCGCCAGATCTTGTTGCCCTAGTGCCCTGAGAAAGCATTTTGTGTATCCCAAGCCTGTGTATCCAGACCCTTGCCATTGCCCCTGACTACGACCCTTTGCTGCCTGCCCTGACCTTCTGCTACGTCCGACCTTGCTCTTGCCTTGTCCCTGTGTACCGCACCTGTCTCAGCTGTCAGTGGGGTTGAGTCGTTATCGGATGGAACGACCTGGGGGTTACCTGCCGCTGCAAGTCCATCCCGCTTTGCGGCGGGCTCTGGTGAAAACCAGTAACCCCTTAGATTCCGTTCCCCTGGTACGGCCCACGCCTTCACCTCACTGACACAAAGGATCCACTTCCAGTGTCCTCTCTGCATTCCAGTCTGGATCCTGACAACCATTTTGGTCCTGCCTGGGTCCTTATCAAGTAGGTAAATATATGTCAGCACTGCTGCTTGGGGTGGCAGTGGTGTGTGTGGTAAAGGCAGTGGTGTACAGACAAAATGACTTATGGCCCATCCATGTAACATGCTGCCCCTGCAATTTGCCCCGTGAGACAGATATTCATTTGGCCTCATGGCAGATATGGCCCTTAGTGTGACAGAATGCCAGCATCAGTGTCATGACCGAGGTAAGGATGTGCAGGCCTCATCTCCACCCACCAACTTGGACGATCCACCCTAGATACCGCCCACCAAGTGGGCGAAAGCCCCTCCCTATCTGAGTGCAAGGGAGAGGGATAGAAAAGACAGACGGTTCAGCAAAATTACATAAGTTCACAGATGGATGGTCAGTAGCAAAGGTCCAAAGGTCAAGATATGGGGAGATTTATCAAAACTTGTGCAGAGGACAAGTTGACCAGTTGCTGTTTACCAAGAGTAACCAGCTGCCAGCTAGAGTTTAATGTAAACTAAAGACTGTGCCTTAGTAAGAGAACAAGGAGGAGGTGATATTCAAAATAATTTTGCCTTGTTTGCCCTTTGCTCGCTAAATTTTTTCCAAAAAGTTGTGTACTAGTAAAAGGGAAAGAAAAGGGTGTGGGGCTACAATCATGCCAAAAAATCAATGGTATGCTACAAATAAAACAAACTATACCACCTCAGAGGTGGTGTAGACTGAGCACATGGTGTAAGATGCGCCAGATTTTTTTAATAGCCTAAGTCACTGTAAAAAGTGTGGCACAATCTTAGACTGCTTGGGCTAAGTAATACTTAACAAGATTTTGAATATGTCTCCCATGTACTGCTGCTTGCCCTGAAGAAGTTAGACTTCAGTAAAAGTCTTCTGTGAGTTTTCTGTTCTCTCTCTTCCCGATTTCCCTAAAGGATGGTCCACAGACGGCTCCGTACTCTACTTAGTCTACTGCTGGTTTGACATTATATTCTTGTGCTGGTAGAGCTGGTGGCAGTGCCAGAGATAGTACCCGGAGAAATACAAGGTAAACCCTTAGAATGCTAAACAAATTATGAATGCTAGTCTGCCCTTACACTAATATCCTTTATTTGTAACTCAGTAAATTACCATTGCAAAAACAAAACACTGATATTGCATCTTCTAACTTTCCCAGCTGCACTGATCTGTATCTTGTCCTGAATCATTATCTTTCTCCGCCTTGTTAAGTATCTCTGTACAGATCTTATTGCTGTTAAGTGACATAAGAAAAGAGAATAAGGCTGTAAATTGGTTTAGTTTTCCAAACTACAGATAATAGCATATCCTGCAATGCTGTTTAGGCTCTGTTTACATTATGTTTGTGAACCACATTTGGCACATACATACTCTGGGTTGTTGTACATTGGCATAACCTTTTAATGTATAGAATAGCATAGAAGGCTGTATTTTTTTGCATTCAATTTTTTTATTTATTTTTTACATTTACCAAACCTGGGATGAGTCCCCTCCTAGGAACAACCCCAAACATTGTCAACATTGAAGCAGGGTTTGCAGTATGGAGGCAACCTACTCATCATCTGTAGTACCTACAGCTCCATAACACAAAACCGTAGAGATTCTATGTGCTGCTATTAGAATGAGTTTAGCTACAAAAACACAAACCATACGTTAATGTAGAAAGAAATATGGTAACCCCAATTCTGATTTTGCCAGAAGCTGTAATTATTGTCTAGTTCTGAAATATATTTCACTAAAGGAACCTGCACGAAACCCAATAACAGAATATGTTTTGCTTATTATGGTACAGGGTGTGTTTAGAGCTGGAAATGTGTCTTCATTTGTCTGTTCCATTAGCCCACTGGGTATATCAAGGTAAAATGCACTGAGGAAAAGCCACAAATTGGAAGATGCCCTTGCAGATCACAGCCATATAAAATTCATGCAGATAAGGTAGGTTTTACTTTGATTTCTTTGGATAAAAATTATTTCAACATTAGAAATGACCACGTCTGCTTCTAATACACACAAGCACAATGCAGGATAGGAAAATTAATTATTTGCCTTCTCTCTAAATCTGCCATCAAATACAGGAAAATTGTTCACATAGTATTTCTATAATTTATCATCATATTTTTGCCATTAGTATTAACCCTTCCCCATCCGCAAGTCTCCCAACGACCATAACATATAGAGCCATACAGGGGTCTTGTTTTTTGCAGGGCCAATTATACTTTTTTAAAGACACCCTTATTTTTACCATAAAATGTACAGTGATATAGAAAAAAATATATCTGTTTGAAATTGAAAAAAAAACTGCAATTCTGCAAATTGTAAGGGATTTAGTTTTAACTTTGTAGTGAAACTGATTTGTTATCTTTAGTTTACAGGTCAGTGGGATTACAGTGACACCAAATGTATAGAATGTTATGATCTACTACTTTAAAAGGGCTAAAGATTTATTCTGAGCCCCTATAACCTTTTTGCTTTTTCTTCTATGAAGCTGAATGTTGGCTCATTTTGTGTCCTGTGACTTTTACTTTTTATCAGTACCATTTTGGTGTTGGACTTTTTTTATTCTTGTATTTGGTATTTTTATCATTCACGTCATTCACAGTGTGAGACCACTTATGTCATTTTTTAATAGTTTGAAAAAGTTTGAAAACTAAGACTCTTTTTTTTTAATTATAAGAAAAGGAGTTTTTTTTTTCTTTAATATTTTTAGATACACATTGCGTATACTCAGTGTATTACACACCGGGAAAAATCTGCTATGCAGCGGAAAGTACGCTGCATATTCTCCTAAGAGTAAACACACAGGGTTTCCCCGAGGCATACTTGTGTGCGCAGTGAGGTTTAAAGGCGGGGTCAGTGTGCCATTGTTACTGTGACGCGCAGGCCACATTGCGCACACAGGGATGCCGCGGAGAAGCCCTATGTGTTTGCAAATAGGAGAATACGAAGTGTATTTCCCTCTGTGCAGCAGATTTTGTGCAGCATGAAATACATCCCGTCATAAAAAGAACTTGTTAATATCTGAGGAAATAGTCGGACTCAGATGTGAATTGTTTTGATTAGCTTTGTCTACAATTCAGCAGGTCATAATTTTGATAATTTTAATAATTTTCATAATTTTTAATTTTTCATAATTAATATTTTTTATGACCATAATTCATAATTCATAATTGAGTTATTACCACACGACAATACGCTGCACATACACAATGAGTGACAGCATCCCGTATTTTTATTTTTTTAGAATATGTGGTCATTTGCTTGTTTATACAATTCATTGCCGTACTACTGTATGTCAGTGAACTGTCAAATTGAAGATCTTCTGCTACAGCCTGTCTGAGGCAAACTGTACAAGCAGATCTCCCTATGGCAGATACCTAATCAATACCCTGAGGGAGATTTATCAAAACCTATGTAGAGGAAGAGTGCCATAGCAACCAATCAGATCGCTTCTTTCATTTTTGACAAAGCCTCTGAAAAAACGATCCCGAGAATGAAAGTTAAATGTCCTCCAAATGAGTGGAGCTACCACTGCCTGGATGCAGCCATGGTGGCCCCCCTGATGGCCACCTCCTTTGAGGCTATGGATATGCCATATACATTTGCATAGTTCTATATTTGCAAAAGTTCTATGTGCATTACTATCCCTTACAGAATATGTATACTTATTAATCCTTTGCTAATTTCTCACAGAGTACAAGTAAATTAGAGGAATGTTCAGTAAGTGTAGGAAGATCCTCTCAGCTACATTCAGTCGTCTATTACTTGGCCTACATGGATCCTGTATGGTAATCCTAGCAACTCTGATGAAGCAAGATTCCTCCTACTTGTATCTACTCACTGGAATTGTTCTCTTGTTTGTTGAGATGTCCATGACACTACAGATGACAGAACATGGAGAATGGAAATGGTAACCTCAGATGCTGTCTGTGTACATGAGCAGTAGCACTATTTCTGTACATTTTATAACTTGTATATTGTATTTTTCAGAAGATTTTTGCTCTGCAGGCTTCATTTATAATTTGCAGTTCTCCAAGAGCTGGTGGGCAGAGCTCCCCCACCTCCATAGATTTGTATTGCTTGTCTTGCAGACGCAGGATGAAGCTGAGCTGATTTTAAGAGTGAAATACAGTCTCAAAGCAAATGGAAGAAACGATATATAACAGGAGAAAGAAGCATTTTTGTCTAATAAGATATATTACACAGTTTCTTTAAATTACAGGTCCATTCAAGGCAATATTCAAGTGTCAAGGAGGCGGTGCCAAGCTGTTAAAGTGTCACGGTTTGGCAGTCTTCCTTGACCGCCTTCACCTTCCAGCCCAAGCAGGGGCTGGGAGGTGGGAAAAAAGTGAGTAAGCATGCATGTGGCACTTGAGCAGCCCAGCTCTGCCTCCTTGACACTACTCACGTGCCTTCACCCCCCAGCTCCACCTTGATTATTTACAGAGCCCAGTATGTCAGTAAGCAGGGTCTGAGAGGTAAGGGCAGGCAAGAAGTCATGCCAGTGCACCCTAGTCATGCATTTTCTTTCATCTTTTTTTTATGTATTAATGATGTATTTTGATATCTCATGTAACAGAAAAGTTCTCCATTCAAATGAACGTAACGAGACTGTCAGCTGTAATTTTGGCTTGATCATGAGTTGGAGAAACATGAAGTTGTACAATTCAGGAACCTTTAGTTTGATAGCTGTAGGTGTGCATCTCTAGCCTGAATCTTTGTAGAAAGGTTCGCATGAGCTGAATATGAGTAATTGCCCATTTAGTTACAGTTAGAATTAGCCATGGGGGTGCTAGGGAGTCAATAGGGTCATTATTTGGCAGACCAGCATTTTTTAAAAACTTTTTTTAGTCCCACTCTGGGACTTGATGCTGTGATCATTTGATCACTTAAATAACGCTATAATTCAATGTGTTATACTGTATTAGCCCCCTCCCAAGTCAAACTCCTTGAGTGCCATGATCACTATTGACTACGGAGCTTAAAGGGTTAAATGGTCTCTATTCATACCTATCTCTAACTCTGACCATTATAGCTTGATGTTGACTGTAAAGTACAAGAGTCCTGTAATAATTTGTATGATGTACTCTACCTAATTCATCCTGATCCAACATAAACAGTGAGAGCGCTACAGGTTCTTTGACTAATCAGGGAAACTCTTGTTGGTTTAGGGGCACCACCAGCTCCTCCGATGGCTCAGTCCAAGCTGTGGAGTCACTTCTTAAATCAACCACTGTTTCTAGCCCAATGAACTCTAGTGACTAAATGTTGATCTTATTGATGACATTAATGTGGCCACTTATCGGCCCCAACACTCGGCTGTAGAACCCTAGAAGGCAACTGCTGATGTTAAAACATTTTTTCAATCATATTAATATACTGGCCTGTTCTTTATGTTTTGCAGGTTTTCTCCGATGGTGCTTCTGTATTTATCTTCTGTTATCCCTTCTGTTTTTGTGTTGGAACTTGAATACCTGAGGTTTAGTGTGAAAGCAAATGGAACAAATGAAAGCCTTGTGAACAGTACCAATTTCAAAGAATTTGTACGTATTTTACACTTCAAATGAGAACATAATGGTTTTTTTGTTTTAAAATTTATTTTTTATTAAATTTCAAACAAAGCATAAATACCAATACAAAATGTATTCTTATAGAAGGTTAGAACCAAGAGGTATAATATCAATATAACAAAGAACATGGCTATTATTAAAGTTGGCTTGTTATGACAATGTCTTTCAGGTACAATAGTCATTAATGTAGCAGTAGGATAACAGTTAATATAAGCATAGTCTCTATTTGTATACAAAGCAGAGGCACATATCTGTAGACAAGTTTGGATCAATTATAAAAGTGTAATCACGTTGCTCAAGACTAGTGCCGAAACTCACGTGATCAGACAGACTCCCAGACATCTGTGAGACTAGGACATCTGGGAGTCCATCTGATAACATGAGTTTCGACATTAGTCTTAGGCAACAGGATTGCACTTGTATTTTAAAGGAAAACTGTGAGTGTTAACTGGCACAGGCAGCGTTAACTAGCACTCTGATATCACCGCCGCCAGCTGCAGCACTGCCCAGCTCAATATTTCTCCCCTCCCTCCACCTCTCCCTCTTCTCCCCATTCTGTAAATAAGAGGGATAGGCAGAGGGAGGGGAGGAATATTGAGCTGGGCGGCACTGCGGCCGGCAGCTGTGACGTCAGAGTGCCAGTTAACGCCACCTGTGCCAGTTAGCACTCAATTAGCATATAGGGAAAAATGAAGATATTGGCCAGATGGATCCAGGCACAGTAAGCATCAAACTGATCAGCGTCCCCCGCACTATCAACCAGTACCGCTGGTAAGTGCGGGGGGAGCAAGCTGACAGTTTTCCTTTAACCATATCCTGCCACCAGCGGAAATGATAGTAACCCATTATTCCATGGGTTCATGCATGTGGCTGTACTACAGATGCACATTGTATGGATCTGTAATAGAACAGCCATTGACTGTTATGGATCCATACAGTATCTCTTCATTCCTTTAATTTTATATGTAGGCACACAGAGGTTTCACGCAGCATGTCTGGCATCTTCCATCACGTTGTCACGATTCGGCAGGCTGGGGGTGGATCCTCTGTGTCAGAGAGGGATTGGCGTGGACCGTGTCGGTGGACCGGTTCTAAGTTGCTACTGGTTTTCACCAGAGCCCACCGCAAAGCGGGATGGTCTTGCAGCGGCGGTAGCAACCAGGTCGTATCCACCGGCAACGGCTCAACCTCTCTGACTGCTGAGATAGGCATGGTACAAGGGATAAGGCAAGAGCAAGGTCGGACGTAGCAGAAGGTCAGGGCAGGCAGCAAGGATCGTAGTCAGGGGCAACGGCAGGAGGTCTGGAACACAGGCTAGGAACACTCAAGGAAAGGCTTTCTCTGGCACAAGGGCAACAAGATCCGGCAAGGGAGTGCAGGGGAAGTGAGGTATAAGTAGGGAGTGCACAGGTGGAAACTAATCAAGCTAATTGGGCCAGGCACCAATCATTGGTGCACTGGCCCTTTAAGTCTCAGAGAGCTGGCGCGCGCGCGCCCTAGAGAGCGGAGCCGCGCGCGCCAGCACATGACAGCAGGGGACCGGAACGAGAAAGTGACTTGGGATGCGATTCGCGAGCGGGCGCGTCCCGCTGTGCGAATCGCATCCCCGACGGCCATGTCAGTGCAGCGCTCCCGGTCAGCGGGACTGACCGGGGCGCTGCAGGGAGAGAGACGCCGTGAGCGCTCCGGGGAGGAGCGGGGACCCGGAGCGCTCGGCGTAACACACGTGATTTATTACAGACGTGTTTTTCAGTACTCTGTAGGTACTCTAATACTCTGTATTGCCATACAATATCTGTGTTTTTCTAGAAATAACATATGATTTTAACTCTGACTAGGAAAAGACCTACTCCATTGTGTTACAAATATCAGAAGAGTTAACAATCTTGGTCCTGGTTATAGGACGTTGGCTGATGCCAAGAGGAAACATGAGCCGCGACCAACTCGCTCAGCTTCTTCTGATGTACCTTGCTTTAGGTGCAGATATCCTGGATATTTTAGAACTTATAAAGGAGCCATCAGTAAAGAACAAGAAGACTACAACTGTGGCGGGACTGTGTCTATTTTCCTTGGCGATCATGCAATTTACATTAGTCCTTACTCAAACATGGTCTCCCTCATCTCCAGAAATTAAGGACAATGAGCATTTACAGTCACTGTCTGAGGTTAAGAATTGCATACTGTCTCAATGCTGCCAGAGTGAGGTTTGGAGCGTGATCATCATGGTGGGGATGCAGGACGGACCCTTTCTGATTTACCGCTTGTACTTAGTAACTGTTCAAAAAGTGTTTAATCGGTCCATATTCTTCTTTATATACAAAAATATGTTGGCAGTTATAATACAGGTTTACCGGGTTGTTGTATTTTTTGGCAACCAAAATCGCATTCGAAAAAAGTTTATTCATAAGATTTAATAACAATTGTTAGATGGATGCAAGAGCATATGATCGCTGTGCATGCAATGTCTAATAAGACAAAAAATAAAAGTAAAGCAATTTCCTGTTCAAACTGTTGTGATAGAATTTAGCATAATAAGTGTTAAGCCTATCAGGCTGTATTTGTGCAAGGGGCAAATATTTCCCCCCCTAAACTACTAGGCGGGGCATATAGGTGTTGTGGGTGGGGGTTAGGCATATATAATGCCCCCTGCTCTTACTGGTGGGGCGTACGTGACGATTTTGCAGATGTGGTGTGGTCTGGCATTAAAATTTCCCGCCAGTTTTTTCAAGCCGGAGTCTCGCTGTCATGCAGAGAACAGGTGGTGCAGTCAGTGATCAGGGGGCCATCTCTGGGCGGAATGCTCTGCTACCGCCACCCATGGTGGTAAGGGCTGCAGTACGGTAAGGTGTTTGGGTACATTGCCTGATTGTGTCTGTGTCTCCGCCGGCTTCCCCGGGGCCCTACCCTTGCTCTCGGGTATTGTGGGAAGCTGAGGAAGGGGGTATGGGCGCAACCGGGGTGATGTCTGTTGGGACGTCTGGTATCTGCCCCGTGTTATGCTCCGGTTCACGAGGGCTTCAGCTGGAGGTGTCGGTGCTGGGGGAAATCCCTCTCCATACTGCAGTAGGTATGTCAAGTTCATTACCGGCTATGGCAGTTTGGGGTGAGACATGGGAGGTCAGGGGATGCCACTGGGTCTCGCTCGCTCTCCTCCGGTGCCTTCTACACTGGCTGTTTATTTCACAGATTGTAGCTTGCTCCTTGCGTCTATCTATAATTCTGATGCCTACAAGTGTCACCTGGAGGTGTCTGAGCTGCTCAACAGAATGACTCGGTTCCTACACTACGTATCAGTGATGCCCATTAGTGGATATATATACTGCATTATACTTCCCTCCTATAATGCATCTTGTCTAATTCTTTATTGTGTGGTATAGTTATGCAGGCTGAGGGCAGTGCTGTGACATCAAATTCAAAGGCAGGAGAAAAAAAACCCAGGCATATTATACACAGCACAAACGGTAAGCGTTATGTTCAGGGCATACGTTCCGTACATGCTCGTAGTTTGGCAAGGTGCATGTGGTTTTTGTATGTTTTCGGTACATATGGTCATAATATTTACACAGTGAACACTTATAGTATTTAGAAATAGTGCATATGGTAACAGTTTTCATAGTTTTTATGCAGTGCTTATACTTATAGGCCCTCATTTACTAACATGATTCCGACTCTTTTTGTCGGGTTTTGCGCCTGAATTTTGTTGACAGAATGCGCCACAGAAAAAAACTCGACAGAATTTGAATCACTCTGAGTGGGAGAAAAAAAAAACTACAAAATTGGCATTGTTTTCGGGAAAAGGGACGTGTTCCCTACATTTCATCCAAAATCACTTGTCTTATCTGAAAACCACTCAGAAAATCATGTGAATTTTCTGGAAGAAAACCCTACACTTTTAACCCCTTAAGGACCAAGGACGTACCGGTACGTCCTTGGTCCTGCTCTTCTGATATAACGTGGGGTTACACAGTAACCCGGCGTCATATCACGGCGGGCCCGGCGTCATAGTGAAGCCGGGACCCGCCTCTAATAGCGTGCAGTGCCGATCGCGGCACCGCGCGCTATTAACCCTTTAGCCGCGCGCTCAGAGCTGAGCCGCGCGGCTAAAAGTGAAAGTGAAAGTTCCCGACTAGCTCAGTCGAGCTGTTCGGGATAGCCGCGGCTAATCGCGGCATCCCGAACAGCTGACAGGACAGCGGGAGGGCCCCTTCCTGCCTCCTCGCTGTCCGATCGCCGAATGACTGCTCAGTGCCTGAGATCCAGGCATGAGCAGTCATGCGGCAGAATCGTTGATCACTGGTTTCTTATGAGAAACCAGTGATCAACATAGAAGATCAGTGTGTGCAGTGTTATAGGTCCCTATGGGAGCTATAACACTGCAAAAAAAAAGTGAAAAAAAAAAGTGAATAAAGATCATTTAACTCCTCCCCTATTAAAAGTTTGAATCACCCCCCTTTTCCAATAAAAAAAAAACACAGTGTAAATAAAAATAAAAATAAACATATGTGGTATCACCGCGTGCGGAAATGTCCGAATTATAAAAATATATCATTAATTAAACCGCTCGGTCAATGGCGTGCGCGCAAAAAAATTCCAAAGTCCGAAATAGTGCATTTTTGGTCACTTTTTATATCATTTAAAAATGAATAAAAAGTGATCAATAAGTCCTATCAATGCAAAAATGGTACCGTTAAAAACTTCAGATCACGGCGCAAAAAATTAGCCCTCATACCGCCCCATACGCACAAAAATAAAAAAGTTATAGGGGTCAGAAGATGACAATTTTAAACGTATAAATTTTCCTGCATGTAGTTATGATTTTTTCCAGAAGTCCGACAAAATCAAACCTATATAAGTAGGGTATCATTTTAATCGTATGGACCTACAGAATACATATCAGGTGTCATTTTTACCGAAAAATGTACTATGTAGAAACTGAAGCCCCCAAAAGTTACAAAACAGCGTTTTTTTTTTCAATTTTGTCGCACAATGATTTTGTTTCCCGCTTCACCATAGATTTTTGGGCAAAATGAATGAGGTCATTACAAAGTAGAATTGGTGGCGCAAACAATAAGCCATCATATGGATTTTTAGGTGTAAATTTGAAAGAGTTATGATTTTTTAAAGGCAAGGAGCAAAAAACGAAAATGCAAAAACGGAAAACCCCCCGGTCCTTAAGGGGTTAAGCATGTATAAAGTTTCAGAAAGTGGAGTAAATTCTCTGGCTGTTCGCTCCTTTGCCTGCCTCATCTTTTTCTAGCGATTCTTACTTGTAATTTTCCAAATTTTTTTTTTTTTGCACAATTTAATTTTTAAACAACATTTTTGCTTTCTTTTCACATTTTTCTTTACAACACGTTTCCTCCCCCCCACATTGTTCATCTTAATAGATCTATATGTGTATATATACATATATGTATATATATATAAAAAAAATATATATATATATATATATATATATATATAGAAAGATAGACTATTTTATTAAATGTATTAATATCTAGACCTAGATAAATATCTAGATTAAAAAAATTTTTACACAAAAGCATTCAATATTTTATTCATAAAAGTGTTGAACTGTACAAAATGTTTTCAGGTTATAAAACAAGTTACTTTCACACAAAACACAATGGTAAACAGTCCCTTGTTAGAAATCACTCCAATTTTTTTATTTCCCTCGGCCTCTTGGCTGTCGGTTATTGTGTGAGGCAAACTTACACTTTTGCATAAAATACGCCCATTTCAGAGAGAAAAAGAAACACTCTGAGTGGTTTCTAAAGTGTCGGTTGTGCGGCGTAAAATGTGCATAAATAGTTGCATAAAAAGCATAATAGATGCATAAATAGTCGTACAAACGTTGCGACAAAAATTTAGGTGCTAGAACCGAGAAAAAGAGTCGGGCCATAGTGTTATATGCAGTGCATACCGTTATAGTGTTGTATACAGTACATACGCTCATAGTGTTATATGCAGCGCATACAGTTATAGTGTTGTATACAGTACACACGCTTATAGTGTTACATGCAGTGCGTACAGTTATAGTGTTGTATACAGTACACACGCTTATAGTGTTACATGCAGTGCGTACAGTTATAGTGTTGTATACAGTACAGACACCCAAAGTGTTATATGCAGTGTGTACAGTTATAGTGTTGCATACAGTACACATGCTTATAGTGTTACATGCAGTGCATACAGTTATAGTGTTGTATACAGTACATACACTCATTGTGTTATATGCAGTGCATATAGTTATTAGTGTTGAGCGGCATAGGCCATATTCGAATTCGCGAATATTCGCGAATATATGGACGAATATTCGTCATATATTCGCGAATATTCGCATATTCGTTATATCCTCGTTTTATTTTCGCGTATGCGAAAATACACGCATGCGAAAATTAACAACATGAAAATTAGCATATACTAAATTTTGGCATATGCGAATTTTCGCACGCCAGTCTAACACAGTAGTATTACAGCCTTCTTTACACCACACAAGCTGGAAGCAGAGAGGGGTGATCACTGTGATGTGTACTGTGAAAAAAAAAAAAAAAAAAAAAAAAAACGAATATTCGTAATTACGAATATATAGCGCTATATTCGCGAAATTCGCGTATTCGCGAAATTCGCGAATTCGCGAATATGCGATATTCGCGAATAATATTCGAATTGCGAATATTCGCGAGCAACACTAATAGTTATAGTGTTGTATACAGTACATACGCTTATAGTGTTATATGAAGTGCGTACAGTAATAGTGTTGTATACAGTATGTGAGCTTATAGTGTTATATGCAGTGTGCACAGTTATATTGTGGTATACAGTACACACGCTCATAGTGTTATGTGCAGTACATACAGTTATACTGTTGTATAAAGTACATACGCTCATAGTGTTATATGTAGTGAGTACATTTATAGTGTTGTATACAGTACACATGCTTATAGTGTTATATGCAGTGCTTGCAGTTATAGTGTTGTATACAGTACATACTCTCATAGTGTTATATGCAGTGCGTACAGTTATAGTGTGGTATATAGTACATACGCTCATAGTGTTATATGCAGCGTATACAGTTATAGTGTTGTATACTGTACATACGCTCATATTGTTATATGCAGTGCATACAGTTAAAGTGTGGTATACAGTACATACACTCATAGTGTTATATGCAGTATGTACAGTTATAGTGTGGTATACAATACATACGCTCATAGTGTTATATGCAGTACGTACAGTTTTAGTGTTGTATACAGTACATACGCTCCGAGTGTTATGTGCAGTGTGTACAGTTATAGTGTGGTGTACAGTACATACGCTCATAGGGGGAGATTTTTCAAAATCTGTCCAAAGTGAATGCGAATATTTGTGAATATTGATCCCCCCTTTCTTTTAGCTTGTGGGCCAATGAGAATGATGCAAATACAGTTGTCGGAGATTAGCAGCATACCCAGCAACCAATAGGAAAGTATCCCACCCATTCGCTATGGGTGGGTTCACACCACGTTTTTACCCATACGGGAGCGCTTACGGCTGGGGGGAGCTAAAACCGTGCGCTCCCGTATCCCGGCCGTATGCGCCCGTATGGTAATTAATTTCAATCAGCCGACCGGAGTGAAATGTTCGCTCCGGTCGGCTAATTTTTACCCCATATGCGCTTTTCCAACCTGACCTAAAACCGTGGTCTTTACAGTGGTCTTCAAACTGTAGCCCTCCAATTGTTGCAAAACTACAATTCCCAGCATGCCCAGGCAGTCAGTGCATGCTGAAAGTTGTAGTTTTGCAACACCTGGAGGACCACAGTTTGGAGACCACTACTTAGTGGTCTCCAAACTGTTCATCCCCAGTTGTTGCATAACTACAACTCCTAGCATGCCTTTCGGCTGTCAGTGCATGCTGGGAATTGTAGTTTTGCAATAGCAGTAGGCACACTGGTTGGGAAACACTGAACTAGAGTCTGATTCCTAACTCAGTAATTCCAACTCGTGTGCCTCCAGCTGTTCCATAACTACAACTCCCAGAATCCACGGACATACTGTACATGCTGGGAGTTGTAGTTTTGCAACAGCTGGAGGCACACGGGTTGGCATCACTGAGCTAGAGTCTGTTTCCTAACAGTGTGCCTACAGCTGTTGCAAAACTACAACTGCCAGCATGTATGGTCTGTCAGTGCATTCTTGGAGTTGTAGTTTTGCCACAGCTGAAGGTCTGGGGTGCTCCCCCCTCCCAAGTGAATGTACAGGGTACATTCACACAGGCGGGTTTACAGAGGGTTTCCTTCTACCAGTTTGAGCTGCGGCAAATTTTCCGCCGCAGCTCAAACTCCCAGCGGAAAACTCACTGTGAACCCTCGCCTATGTAAATGTACCCTAAAAACACTACACTACACTAAAACAAAATAAAAAGTAAAACACTACATACACCCCCGTACACAGTCCCCCCCCCCCCCAATAAAACTGAAAAACATCTCATACGGCAGTGTCTCCTAAACGGAGCCTCCCGCTGTTGCTAAACAACAACTCCCAGTATTGCTGGACAGCCATTGACTGTCCTGGCAGGCTGGGAGTTTTGCAACAGCTGGAGGCACTCTGTTTGGGAAACACTGCCATAGGGTTTTGGTGGAGACAAGCGCCATCCTTGTAGGGGGGTCCGCCCCTATTGTAAATTCCTAATCTAGGCCTCAAGGCACATGGCGCTCTCTCACTTCAGAGCCCTGTTGTATTTCAAGGCAACAGTTTAGGGCCACATATGGGGTATTTGCGTTACAAATTTTAGGGGGATTTTTCTGCTTTTACCCCTTATGAAAAGAAAAAGTTGGGGTCTTCACAGCATGTTAGTGTAAAAAAAAAAATTTTACACTAACATGCTGGTGTTGCCCCCATACTTTTCATCTTCACAAGGTTTAATAGGAGAAAAAGACCCCCAAAATTTGTAACCCCATTTTTTCTGAGTATGAAAATACCCCTTATAAAGTGCTCTGCTGGCGCACTACAGGGCTCAGGAGAGGAGGAGTGACATTGAGCTTTTGAAGAGAGAATTTGTTTGGAATGGAAGTCGGGGGCCTTGTGTGTTTACAGAAGCCCCCCCGTGGTGCCAGAACAGTGGACCCCCCCACATGTGACCCCATATTTGAATCTACACCCCTCATAGAATTTAATAAGGGATGAAGTGAGCTTTTACACCCCACTGGCGTTTGACAGATCTTTGGAACAGTGGACTGTGCAAATGAAAAATTACATTTTTCATTTTCACGGACCACTGTTCCAAAAATCTGTCAGACACCTGTGGGGGATAAATGCTCCCTGCACCCCTTATTACATTACGTTAGGGGTGTAGTTTCCAAAATGGGGTCACATGTAGGGGGGGGTCCATTGTTCTGGCACCACGGGGGGCTTTGTAAACACACGTGTCCTTCAATTCCAGACACATTCTCTCTCCAAAATCCCAATGGAGCTCCTTCTCTTCTGAGCATTGTAGTTCGCCCACAGAGCAATTTACATTAACATATGGGATATTTCTATACTTAGAAGAAATGGTGTTACGAATTTTGGGGGGCTTTTTTCCTATTTTACCTTGTGAAAATGAAAAATTTAGGGCAACACCAGCATTTTAGTGCAAAAAAATTTTTGTTCTCATTTTCCCATCCAACTTTAACAAAAATTCGTCAAACACTTGTGGAGTGTTAAGAAGCACTATACCCCGTGTTACGTTCCGTTAGGGGTGCAGTTTCGAAAATGGGGTCACACGTGGGTATTTTATTTTTTGCGTTTATGTCAGAACCGCTGTAAAATCAGCCACCCCTGTGGAAATCAACAATTTAGGCCTTAAATGTACATAGTGCGCTCTCATTCCTGAGCCTTGTTGTGCGCCCGCAGAGCATATTACGCCCACATATGGGGTATTTCCGTACTCAGGAGAAATTGCGTTACAAATTTTGGGGGTCTTTTTTTCCTTTTACTGGGGCAACACCAGCATGTTAGTGTAAAATTTTTTATTATTTTACATTAACAGGCTGGTGTAGACCCCAACTTTTCCTTTTCATAAGGGAGAAAAAGCCCCCCAAAATTTGTAGTGCAATTTCTCCTGAGTGCGGAAATACCCCAAATGCGGCCCTAAACTGTTTCCGTTAAATACGACAGGGCTCCAAAGTGAGAGAGCACCATGCGCATTTGAGGACTAAATTAGGGATCGCATAGGGATGGACATAGGGGTATTATACACCAGTGATTCAAAACAGGGTGCCTCCAGCTGTTGCTAAACTCCCAGCATGCCTGGACAGTCAGTGGCTGACCGAAAATGCTGGGAGTTGATGTTTTGCAACAGCTGGAGGCTCCGTTTTGGAAACACTGCCGTATGATATGTTTTTCATTTTTATTGGGGGGGGACAGTGTAAGGGGGTGTATATGTAGTGTTTTACCCTTTATTATGTGTTAGTGTAGTGTTTTTAGGGTATATTCGCACAGGCGGGTTTACGGTGAGTTTCCCGCTAGGAGTTTGTGCTGTGGCAGAAAATTTGCCGCAGCTCAAACTTGAAACAGGAAACTCGCTGTAAAACCGCCCGTGTGAATGTACCCTATATGTTCACATGAGGGGGGGGGGGGGGGGCAAACCTCCAGCTGTTGCAAAACTACAACTCTCAGCATGCCCTGGGAGATGTAGTTGTGCAACAGCTGGAGTTGAGCAACTACAACTCCCAGCATGTCAAGACAGCTGTTTGGGCATGATGGGATTTGCAGTTTTGCAACAGCTGGAGGGCTACAGTTTAGAGACCACTGCACAGTGGTCTCCAAACTGTGGACCTCCAGATGTAGCAAAACTACAACTCCCAGCATGCTGGGAATTGTAGTTTTGCTAGTTTTTCTCATGCGCGAATATTTGTTTAGACTATGAAGAAAATATATACCGCATGAACAACGCCCGTTTCGCACGTAAAGTGCTTCTTCCGGTTTGTTGTCGTACTCCCATTACCTCCCTTAAATACCTGACCCTACCTGCCGCGGATGCGAAAGGGACGCACACGCCAGTGCCGGAAGTGACGTGGATGAACACTCCGTCAGCTGACCCGTCGTGGCTTCCCCCGTCTCCACAGCAACTCTGCATCATGTGACATTCTTCGCACTGCGGGAAAGGAAAAATAACAAGGGGGGTAAGTAAATACAACAAAGTGAGCTGTGATTAAAACAATGCACAATAAAAATAGTACACAGATTAAAAACAAATAAAGGACACCCTACAGGAAAATGCTCATATCAATTTTTTCGTTTTATCCTCCTGCGCCCATAGCTCCTGTTCTTAAGATCCACTTGCTCTCACATTGCAGTAGACTCCGATTTCTGTCACCACCGTTTTTGGAATTTTCAACAATTTGTATCCCAGCAAATTTAAAAACAGACGGATCACCGCCATGTATTTCTCCAATATGTTGAATTAGTCCGGGACATCCAACTCCCGTGGTGACAGATCGGAGATGTTCCCTGATGCGTACATTCAAACTGCGAATCGTTTTTACAATATAGAACAGACCACATATGCAATAGATGACATATACCACATATTTGGATTTACATGTGATAAAGTCCCGTACTTGCCAGTTAATTCCACCCAGGGTAAGATATTTCATTTCTGCATTAAAGGGACATTGTTGACATTGCCGACACTTAAAGTTCCCCTGGGGTCTTCTTTTTTTTTGCTACTTTTTCTGTTCTCTGTACTGGTTCGGGCCAAGTAGGCTACCCAAAGTTTTTGTCTTTCTGTATGAGAAGAGTGGGCGGTTGGCTGCAGTGGCTCCCAGGTCACTATCCCCCTCGATCAGATGCCAATGCCGCTTAACCGCAGATTGGACAATCCGATCCATGGGGCTATGCCTGAAGGAGAACACAAACCTGTCAGCCCTCCCAGTCTCCCTTTTCCCTCTCGCTTTTTTCCTCCCTAGGTTCCGGGCTTTATTCAGGGCAGCATAGACGGATTCCTTTGGGTACCCTCTGTTCAAAAATCTTTTAGCCAATTCCTCATCCTGAGTCTCAAACATCTCATCTGTACTATTTAATCTCCTCAGGCGGAGAAACTGGCTGTAGGGGATGGATTTCTTGACGTGAGGGGGATGGTAGCTCTCATAGTGCAAAAGCGCATGAACTGCCGTGGGTTTGCGGAACCCACTGGTGATAAACCCATCCTCGGAAATCTCTACCCTCACGTCAAGAAACTCCAATGCCCTACCGCCAAAGACATGGGTAAACTTCATGTTCATCTCCCCGTTGTTATTGAGATACCCCACAAATTGGACAAATTGTTCCTCGTCACCCGTCCACACGATAAAAATATCGTCCATGTATCTCAAAATGGACGAGATATAACGGGTGAACGGGTTCTTTTCAGTGAAAATTAATTGTTTTTCGAGTATAGCAAGGTACAGGTTGGCTAGGGAACATGCGACGGGCGTCCCCATCGCTGTCCCACTAACCTGCCTGTACCATCTCTCCCCGAATCTAAAGGCATTATGCCCAAGTACAAATTCAAGTGACTCACAGATGAAATTGACCAGGTCCCTTTCAATTTGAATTTCCTCCAGAAATTCTCTAATTACCCGGACCACCACAACTTGGGGGATCTGGGTATAGAGACTTTCAACGTCTACTGACGCCAAACTGGATCCAGGGAGGCAGTGGACACTATCCAAGGCCGCGAGGAATTCCCCAGTGTCCCTCAGGTAAGTTGGTATCTCCGTGAGCAGAGGGCGGAGCAGCCAGTCTAGGTACTTGCTCAAACCCTCTGTCACCGAGCCGATCCCCAAGACTATGGGACGTTCCGGGGGTCGGCTCAGTGACTTGTGAATCTTGGGGAGATAATACCAATAGGGCTTCTTTGGGAATCTCGGCAATAACCTTGTTGCTATTTTTTCTGACAATACCCTCTTTTCAACATACCTTATTAGCAAGGTCTGGAGTTTAAAGAGGTACCCACTAGTAGGATCACCTGCGAGTTTCACATAGGTGGAAACATCGCTGAGCTGTCTCAGGGCTTCCTCCATGTATTTTTCTTTAGACAACACAACAATGTTTCCTTTTTGCTCTCTGAGCCATTTGAAGGCCCTGTGCTCCTTGCTAGACAAGTTATCAACTGCTTCAGGGTAAATTAATATTTTAATATCCTTCAATACCAAGGACCCAAATAGCTCAAGGGTACCGTCCGGCTGTAAGGGTGAACAGAAAGTAGAACTGTTGCCTCCAGTAAAGGCCGAGATATCAAGTTCCTCTTTTTCAGTAAAGGTGTCAATATCCAAAAGAAGTTGGGCCCCTCTTACGATGTCTTCCCCCATACTGGTCATTGCACTAAACCCCAAAGGGCCAATACAGATAGGTTTTTCCCCACTTAGAGGGTCAGGGGTGGGCGCAACATTCTTGGCAAAATGTTTTTTGAGTCCCATCTTTCTGATGGCCTTGAATAAGTCAATCTGAAAGTCAATTTCATCAAAAGGTTCTGTCAAACTGAAATTCAATCCTCTAGATAATAACTTAACACAATCCTCGGGTATCTCAACATTTGCAAGATTAATAACATTAATTATGTCCTCCTTACCCATGTCCATTATCTCCACGAGACTTGCTTTCTTTTCTGGCGGCAATTTGGGCACCTTGCCCCGCCCCCGCCTTGTCCTCCTTCGGGTGGTCCCCCGTTTTTTGATGCTCCTACGGGGCGGGCTTCTGTATTTCCCCTATTGGGGTCGTCGGAACGACTCGAATCTGAGTCGGTTGTCCATTGATCGTTGTTTCGATTCTTTGGACGATTTCTCCTCTTAGATGGTTTACGATTTCCCCAATCGTATATCCGTCCTGTTTTGAAGTTGAGCTTGTCCCTGAGAAACTTGTCTTTTTTTCTGTCTTTTGTTTCAGCTTGTGTTGTTAATAGCTTTTTTTCAAACTTTTTCATGAATGCTGTGAACTGTTCCCCAGAGTACCGAGATCTCAACTCCAATTTTTGGCTCTGCATAACTCCTGTGTAACCAAATTATATTCAACTTCGTTTCCCTTAAGGATGATCCTCATCAGAAGAAGTGAGTGCTCCAGGTGGGCTTGTCTCCACTCATTCAGAAAACTGTCATCCTCCAGGAATTGTGACGGCTCCTTGTATGTCCGCAGACCCCTAGGTGCTCTATTGCTTGCATCATAAGAGCGCAAGGAATTAACAGTCTACAACAAACGTACTTCCTTTTCGGAGAGTGACATCACTTTTTGTTCTAGTGCTTTAAGGCTGAGCATCTGCAGGGTGTCCTTAGACTCACATGCGGTGAAATAGGCACCCGCATCAGTTCTTCCCACGCTAAGTGCCGTGCCGACTTCGGGTTGCGAGGGTTCTCCATTAGTTTCCATCATCCAGAATGGGGTCAGAGGTATATGCCCCTTTGTAGCTGCGTGCTCAAGTTGATACAATGAAAGATAAACACACGTAATTTCCACCAAGGATATACAACTGGCACTGCTGCTAATTACAGGGTCTTAACCTCTCCAACCTCCTCAGTACCCATCGTATACAGGCACAGTCACCTGCTGTAGCTTCTTGCACTGGTCTTGCACTGGTTGTCCAATCCGCGGTTAAGTGGCATTGGCATCTGATCGAGGGGGATAGTGACCTGGGAGCCACTGTAGCCAACTGCCCACTCTTCTCATACAGAAAGACAAAAACTTTGGGTAGCCTACTTGGCCCGAACCAATACAGAGAACAAAAAAAGGAATATTGGCTAAATAAAAGCAGACCCCAGGGGAACTTTAAGTGTCGGCAATGTCAACAATGTCCCTCTAATGCAGAAATGAAATATCTTACCCTGGGTGGAATTAACTGGCAAGTACGGGACTTTATCACATGTAAATCCAAATATGTGGTATATGTCATCTATTGCATATGTGGTCTGTTCTATATTGGAAAAACGATTCGCAGTTTGAATGTACGCATCAGGGAACATCTCCGATCTGTCACCACGGGAGTTGGATGTCCCAGATGAATTCAACATATTAGAGAAATACGTGGCGGTGATCCGTCTGTTCTTAAATTTGCTGGGATACAAATTGTTGAAAATTCCAAAAACGGTGGTGACAGAAATCGGAGTCTACTGCAATGTGAGAGCAAGTGGATCTTAAGAACAGGAGCTATGGGCGCAGGAGGATTAAACGAAAAAAATGATATGAGCATTTTCCTGTAGGGTGTCTTTTATTTGTTTTTAATCTGTGTACTATTTTTATTGTGCATTGTTTTAATCACAGCTCACTTTGTTGTATTTACTTACCCCCCTTGTTATTTTTCCTTTCCCGCAGTGCGAAGAATGTCACATGATGCAGAGTTGCTGTGGAGACGGGGGAAGCCACGACAGGTCAGCTGACGGAGTGTTCATCCACGTCTCTTCCGGCACCAGCGTGTGCGTCCCTTTCGCATCCGTGGCAACAGGGCATCGTGAGCACACTTGTATGACGTAACCATTTGAGTAAGGTTAGGGCGACGGATGCTTGTTAGCTAGTCCCCACCTCTGTTTTACGTCAGGTAGGGTCAGGTATTTAAGGGAGGTAATGGGAGTACGACAACGAACCGGAAGAAGCACTTTACGTGCGAAACGGGCGTTGTTCGTGCGGTTGTCTGGGTACCTGCACCATTTTGTATGTTCACTCACGCTGCTGGAAATAAAGAAGCTTGATTTGCAAGTGCGGTGAGCTGCCATCTTTTCTCTTCTTTTGAAGTTTACTTGATTGGACACTTTGGCTCTTTGTACAAGTCTGTGCACCATCAGTGCAAGAAGCTACAGCAGGTGACTGTGCCTGTATACGACGGGTACTGAGGAGGTTGGAGAGGTTAAGACCCTGTTATTAGCAGCAGTGCCAATTGTATATCCTTGGCTGAAATTACATGAATAATAATATATTTTCGCATATGTGAATAATATTTTCACATACGCGAATTTTCGCATACACGAAGTTTCGCATATGCGAATTTATGAATATTACGAATATGTGAATTTTGCGAATATATGATGAATATTCGTGCATATATTTGCAAAATATCGTGAATTCGAATATGGCCTATGCCGCTCATCACTAATGTTCATTTCATTTAGTTTTCACACGTTATAGTGTTTACAGTGCATATACCTTTTGTAGACACATTATAGAGTGTGCAGTGCGTATACGTTCATAGCAATTGGGGAGCATATGTTCTTTGCATTAGTAATTATACGTCTGTTGCGGTCAGTGAGTATGCGTTTCATAGCATTTGTAGTGTGTAATCTGGAAAGCATTTTCAGGGTGTATACGTGTATACGTAGGTACACGTGACAGCGGTTCATAATGTGTAGGTGATAAGGTTTTTGTTTTGTAGTTTTACTGTATTATGTCATAGCATTTATATTCATGCCCTAATGGCATTTATACTCTTCATACACGCTTGACATCTATACTGTGGATATGCCCATGGCAGCTATATTGTCGATACACCCATGGCATTCATATCGTGCATACATTCATGGCATTATACTGTTCATAGACGCTCATGACATTTATACTGTTTATATGCTATCCATACTGTTATACGCTTGTGGCTTTCATTGTGCATACACTCATGGCATTTATACTGTTTATACGCTCATAGTGTTCATACTGTTCATACGCTCATGGCATTTATACTGTTCACACGCTTGTGGTGTTTTTATACTTTCACACGTTCATGGCACTTATAATATTCATACGCTCAGGGTAGGTATATGGTTTATACTCTTATAGAATTTATACTGTCCATATGCTCTTAGTATTTATACTGTTCACACGTTTATGGCATTTATACTATTCATACGCTCATGGTATTTATACTATGCATATGTTCATAATATTTATACTGTTCATACATTCATAGTATTTATAGTATTCATTTGCTTGTGGCCTCTATACTGTTCTTACGCTTGTGGTGGTTTATAGTTTTCATAGGCTCATGATACGCTCATGGCATTTAGACTTCTTATACGCTCATGGCATTTAAACTGTTGAATAGCCCACAGTATTTATACTGTTCACACGTTTATGGCATTTATACTATTCATACGCTCATGGTATTTATACTATGCATATGTTCATAATATTTATACTGTTCATGCATTCATAGTATTCATAGTATTCATTTGCTTGTGGCCTCTATACTGTTCTTACGCTTGTGGTGGTTTATAGTTTTCATAGGCTCATGATAAGCTCATGGCATTTAGACTTCTTATACGCTCATGGCATTTAAACTGTTGAATAGCCCACAGTATTTATACTGTTCACACGCTCATGGCATTTGTAATCATATGCTCGTTGCATTGATACTGTTCATGCATTTATGGTATTTACACAATTAATACGCTTATGATATTATGCGGTTTTTATATGCTCATAGTATTCATACTGTTTATACATTCATGGCTTTTCGCTGTCCATATGCTCGTGGCATTTATGCTCTCCTTATCCTCTTGATAATTATACTGATCATACACCCATGGCACTCATACTGTCATACACTCATGGCATCTATATTGTTCACATGCTCGTGGCATCTATACTGTTCATACACTCTAAGCATTTATACTGGTCAGACACTCAAGGCATTGGTACTGTTCACATTCATGGCAGTCTCCTGTTCATATGATCATGGTATTCACCCGGTTCATACGCTCACGTTGTTCATACATTCATAGCATTCATGCTGAACGTGCACTCTTGGCGTTTTGTGCTGCGCATGCGCTCGTGTGTTGGGTTCATGCACTCAGGGAATTAATATTGCGTATGGCATTTGTACAGTTTATACGCTCATAGTATTGTGGTTGTTTTTCCATCATACCTGCTATGTCTGCAGGGGGTTTCACTGCGTAGTTGTTGTTAACGTCACATTTTCGGAGCAATAATATCACAACACTTAGGTGGTTATATACCCTCCATACCTGCCACATCTGCAGGGGGATACACAGAGTAGTTGTTGTTACTGACACGTCTTCAGAGCAACAGCATCATGACAGATAGGTGGTTCTATACCCTTCATACCTGCTACGACTGCAGGGAGATACATTGCATAGTTGTTGTTACTGACACGTCTTCAGAGCAACAACATCACAACACACAGGTGGTTGTATACCCTTCGTACCTGCCATGTCTACAGGGGGATGCACTGCGTAGTTGTTCTTACTGACACATTTTCAGAGGGAAAACATCATGACACATAGGCGGTTGTATACCCATCATACCTGCCACATCTGCAGGGGGATACACTGCATAGTTGTGGTTACTAACAGATTTTCAGAGCAACAACATCACAACACATAGGCGGTTGCATACCCTTCGTACCTGCCACATCTGTAGGGGGATGCACTGCACAGTTGTTGTTACTGGCATGTCTTCAAAGCAACAACATCACAATATATAGGTGGCTGTATATCCTTCATACCTGCTGCAACTGCAGGGGGATGCACTGCGGAGTTGTTGTTACTGACACACCTTCATCGCAACAACATCATGTCACATAAGGGTCGTATTCCCTTCATACCTGCCATGCCTGCAGTGGGATGGACTGCGTAGTTTTTGTTACTGATAAGCTTTCTGAGATATAGTTTCATGACACATAGTTGGTTGCAAAAAAAAAAAAGAAGGTTATGCAAGACCTGTCATGTCTACAGGCACGAGGGTTATGCAAAGACCTGTCACGTCTACTGGCACGATGGGAATGTAAAGACCTGGCACATCTTCAGGCATGGTGGTTCTCAAAGAGACCTACAGGTACGAGGGTTAAGCAAGGAGCTTTCATGTCTACAGGCACGAGGGCTTATGAAGGCATCGGTCACTCGTGGCAAGACATCACCCATGAGACCAGTTTTTGAGTCACAGTTTAAGGTGTGGTTTAATGTCCAGGAAAGGGGTTATTCGAGTGTAGTTGATGGCATGTAAGACCTGTCAGGTTGATAGGCACGATGTTTACTCATAGACCTGGCCCGTCTTCAGGCACGATGGTTACTCATAGACCTGGCCAGTCTACAGGAGTGTTATGCAAGGATCGGTCACCCGCAGCGGGCCATTACTCCTGGGACCAGTTGGTTGGTAGCTTAGGGTACAGTTTGGGTAGTCTGGGTAAGTTTCTCGAGCCTAGTGCTGGTTACGGGTAATATGGAGATCATGGTCAAGGTCTGTCAGGTGGTCCAGTTACTTGTGTGTCAGTTGGCTAACAGTTTGTGTTTTTTGGCCTCTTAATCACAGGGACTTGGATAGCTTAGTGTTAGGCCTGACAGGCATCTATCCATTTCTCTTGCCAGAATAGCACAGGTGAGTATGTTTGGCTAGTATGCCAACCTGGTCCTGATTCAGTGCCAGCTCATTCTTCAGAGTAGGCATAGTGGCCATAGCTCCTACCAGGTACTGCCTTCATTGATAACTAGATGGTAGAATCTACTCTGTCTCTTAGGGTAGGGTCTAAATTAGGGTGTTGTGATGGTCAGTGTACTTAGGGTGTGGGATTGTTTATGAGGTTTATGCATTCTGCTACTTACCCTACCAGGTTATGTGTTTTGCCCACTTAAGGTGTGCCCTCGAACGCGGTTATGGGCACAGAACAACCGATTTTGTTAAGGTTCAATGTTTTTCATTCAGGTATGTGAAACGTTGGTGACACGAGCACGAGTGTGAAGCACCGATCACAAGTGTTAAGCCTATCGGGCTGTATTTGTGTGAGGGGCTGGAGTATTTCTGCCCCTAAACTACTAGGCGGGGCATATAGGTGTTGTGGGTGGGGGGTAGGCGTATATAATGCCCCCTGCTCTTACTGGCGGGTGTACGTGACATTTTTGTGGATCCCTCCCAACCCTCTGTATCTTATTTTACTTATTTTAATTTAATTCACTCATTACAGGGTATGCCCACTTAAGGCTTGCTCTTGGACGCGGTTATGGGCACAGATCAATGGCTTTTGTTAATGTTCAATGTTTTCCATTCAGGTATGTGAAACGTTTGTGACACGAGCATGAGTGTGAAGCCCCGAACACAAACTAATATAACAATTGAATGGATATTACTAAACAGCTCAGTGTAGCACAGTCATGCTTAAAATATGAGGCCTAGATTACTGGAAGGGCATAAGGCACAGATCCTGTTGATATCAGTCGATAGGTTGTATCTGCGTCCATAGGTTGTATCTGGTATTGTAACTCACAGCAAATTCTCAAAGCTGCATACAAATTTGGTTCCAGTCAGAGATTGTGCATCATCAGGCTGTCTTTTGGCAAGGGTTACATGGCAACTGTGGTTGCGACACAGGTCATGCACCCAAAGATCACTGTTTCACTGCCTAAACTGTGCAACTATTGAAAATAATCCTGTTGCTACTCATAAGCTTCCATGACCCTAACAGTTGCAACAACTCCCCCAGGTCACATCACGACTACATTCACTTTCATTAGTAATGATGCAATAGGTATGTGTGTTTTCTGTTCAAATGTTGTATACCTCCATGTTGGTGGGAGTAAGACGTAAGTAAGGTAGTTGTAGAAACATTTTACAAATTTTACAGTGACTCAGAAACACTTGTGGTCCCACAGTCTGTCACGGTCACTGTGTTTTTGTGGCACAGAACTACGGCTTCACAGGGTCCTATGCTTGAATATTTATATTACCAAACAAAAAAAAAGGATGCATATAAAAGAAACAATGATACTTTTTTTGAAATATCAAAATGACTAACATATTAAAATACATATACAGGATAAAAAACAGTCTTTTTACTTGGCAATCAAATTCAATAGAATAAAGGTGCAAATTCTTGTAACACAATATTTCAAATAATAGCTGAAGCAAAAGGAATGTGCTGGAAGAAATGAGGTAGAACTTGGACAGACTAAACATTCTCACCCTAAGAGGTATGTGCACACAGGTTGGCTTCTACTGGATTCTTGATAAAAGAGGAGCATTTATTGAGTTGAGCTGCAATGCCCACTATGAAGTGCAGGTCCATTAGATGAACTGTAGCCTGGCATAAAATCTCTAGACTTGGCCCAAAGCCCTAAAACATCCTAAGAAGCTATGAGGCTCCTTTACAAATTCTTCTCATAGTCTGTCTCTTTCTGTACAATCTGTAGAACTCCTCTTTTTTCTTCCTTCATAAATTTGGATTGGGATAAAAGCCTTATCTTGTAGGAGCTAATGTGTCCCAAATGATCCAGGGCAAAAACCCACGATGCTTCCCCTTTCCAGAGGTGGGTTCAGAATAGGCAACTGGAGATGCTGGTCTACTCAAGAGGGAGACAACACTAGGTAGACTACACTACACTTAAATGGGCATTGTCATTATGAAAAACTTTTGATATGTCAAAGAGTGATATCAATAGTTTTGATCGATCAGTGTCTGATTGTTCAGACCCTGACCAATTAGTAGAACGATTCTTTAAGAAGCACACACTTAGCTCATTTTCTCCCTACTTACATGAGACAGTCATCATGTAAGTCAATGGGGCCATCTGACCCACATAGACACAGAGTGGGAAGAGAAGCATGACCCTGCGATATGTCATACAGTTTTTTTCTTATTACTATAAGTACATTTTATTAACTCTATCTCTAGGATAGTCTGCACTAGAACTGACTCAACTTCCTCCCTTTCTGGAGAGAGGCTGGACTAGAGCAGGCCCTCCAACTAATAGAATGTTCCCATTGTTAAGCAATGGCCCTGTTTAAATTAATGGGTTCCCTTCACTCTCAACCAACACAGTATAACAGTGTAAAAACAGTAAAAAACAATGGCTAGCATTTATCATTGTAGGAGTAAGTGTAGCATTTTTTTAACACCTTTTTTGTGTCCTGATAATGTGTAGAAGCACCAAATTTATTAAATAGTCACAGAGCATTTAATAAATTTTGTACAGGTCACATTTTCTGAAATTTCTATCTTCACATACACCAAAAAGCTAAGCTAAGTCTGGGCTGGAGTAGTTTTAGAAACTTTTCAGTGGATTTGCGCCTTTTTGTGCCTTTTTACAAAAAGGCGCAGCTCATAAAACCCTTCCATATCATGTGTATTGCCAAAATCAGTGGATTGCAACTCAAAATCAGCAGAAATGTGTAAACCAAAAGGTGCAAAAAAGGCACAAATAAACCCTGCTTGCTCCTTTTTTGCACCCTTTTCAGACACAAAAACCAGTCTAAAGACAATGATAAATGGCGGCCAATATTATTACAAAAGATGCAATGCAAAGTAGTAAAATATTATTGTAACAAATTACCTGTTTTTTATTCGGATCTGCAGTATGCAAAAGTAGTGGTGCAAGGCATGATGTGAAGCTCAAAAAAAAACTTCACTAGTGTCCATGTTGTCCCCCAGTTTGTTTACTAGCTCAGACAGGGAGGGAGCAACTTGGTTGTCATGCGCAGGAAGTCACAAGTGTATGTAGAATTTGTATGTGCTGCAGTGTCATGAAACAAAATTAGAAACAAAATTTCCACAGCACGCACTGATGTGCCATCCTGACTTTTTTGTCTGGTCGACTTTCAGCAGTATACAGCAGTAGTCACGCACATTTTAAGGCCTAACCAGCAGCCATCCTTGACAAAACCATCTAGTCATGTGATTGTAATTTTAACATATGATTGGTCCTTCCATATACAGTATTTCACATAAGTGAGTACACCCCCCCCCCCACATTTTAGTAAATATTTTATTTTATATTTCCATGTAACAACACTGAAGAAATGACACTGTACTACAATGTAAAGTAGTGAGTGCACAGCGTCTATAACAATGTTTAATGTTGTGTCTCTTAAAAATAACTCAACACATAGCTACTAATGTCTAAACCTTGGCAACAAGTGGAAATGTCCAAATTGGGCCCAATGTGTCAATATTTTGTGTGGCCACCATTTTTTTACAGCACTGCCATACAGTATTTTAATACATATACACACTATTGCTATTTACACTGGCATTAGTCATGAGTAAGGATGCATCAGATCTGAAATGCATAACCATCAGTAGCTCTCTATTTGCTGTGTTTCATGGAATTGCTGTCCGCGTTTTGGAACATAAAGGTCCTGTAGCGTGTGATGTGTGTGTCAGGCTAACATGATAAAGGCCAAACAACAAACAAGGAGCCAGGTTTCTGCTGGAGAAGGCAGCCTGCTGAGGCAAATGTTTACCAGGAAGCTGGTGAATGCAGAAGGTGCCGCTGCCACAGGGTATGGGATTGTGACATGTGGGAACAAGGTCTGGGGGTTCCCAAACCGGTACAAATGGTGATAAGGCAGCTGGTTGCTTTGGCCAATTTGGCCGAATTTTAAGAAAAAATTTGGTTTGGTCTGAATTTATTCACGGCGAACCGCTATTAAAAATTGCTATTTCTCTCAATAGGGGTGTAAACAATTTGCTTTGTCGTAACAGGCACTGTGTTTGTGAAATAATACTGTTATGCAGTATTACATGCAGATTACAGGCATTGCTATTAGAATCACTGCCAAAGAGCATGTGGATTATTTTTTTTATTTAATTTTAATTTATTTACATTTTTAAAAATCCTTTTTTGAGGACCTATTCTGATGAGCACCGAGCTGGCAGTCTGCCGCAAGGCGAGCTACCACCTGTTCCAGCCCATGCCTCTCAGCCCCAGAGGTAATATATGACGACGACCATAGGGCCTCATTCTTGAAAAGATTACATAGATTTTTTTTTTTATTTAAATAGATTTTGAATAGATTCACAAGTTTAATGTGCCTTCAGCATGAGGAAATCACATGGTGGCACAATGACAGAGCCTGGTAATTGGAGTGAGCAAGTCTGGAGGAAGGCAAGTCTGGTGCCAGCAGCCATGGTAATTCCAGCTCCAATAGTGTATAATTACTGCAGTGTAAACTATGGAAAATCTCCAAGTTGTATCTTAAAATCGAGCTGGCGGTCCGCCACGAGGCCAGCTACTGCCTTTCCCAGCCCCTGCCTCTCAGCACACCCCATGCTTTCAAGTGAGTGTTAACTTGAAAAGGGAGGGACTGCAGTACCAGCAACATGGACAGGAGCACTTTCAGCTTCTGCACTGTTGGATAAGTGGGCTCATACTGCTAGATGTTGCTGCAGTGAAAAAGCTTGCACTTGTAACCTAAAATCGAGCTGGCGGTCCGCAGCGAGGCAAGCTACCAACTGTTCCAGCCCCTGACTCTCGGCGCCCCCTCACCCGACTGTGAAACTGCAAATGTTTAATTTAATCAGTTATGGTTCATTGTTATCGGTCCAACCTGTTTCATTGGATTCTTGTGGTAATTCCACAGGAAATATATGACGAGGACCATAGGGCCTCAGTCTTGAAAAGATTACATAGATTTTCTTTTTAAATTTAAATAGAAAATTTTGAATAGATTCACAAGTTTAATGTTCCGGGTGCCCGAAGCGTTTACTTTAAACTAATACTGTATGACCACAAAACTCAATATAACAAGGAGTCAAATGGCGGCACATTGACAGAGCCTAGAGGTGGCAGCAGCCTGATGAGACCATAGGGCCTCACAATTGAAAAGATTAAAGATATTTTGTAAAATTTTTACTGAAGATTTTATATAGATTAAAATGTTAAAAGTTTAATTTAATTTAATGTGCCAATAGCATGAGGAGACCATATGGTGCCACAGTGACACAGCCTGGAGGTCGCAGCAGCATGAGGAGACCATAATGTGGCAGAATGACACAGACTGGAATTGGCAGCAGCAAGAGGAGACCATATAGTGGCAGAATGACCCAGCCTGGAGGTGGCAACAGCCTGACGAGATCATAGGGCCTCACAAATGAAAAGATTAAAGATATTTTTTTTAAATTTAAATTGAAGATTTCAAATAGATGAACCTAAAAAGTTTAATTTAATGTGCCAGCAGCATGAGGAGACCACATGGGGGCACAATGACACAGCCTTGAGGTGGCGGCAGCATGAGGAGACCATATAGTGGGAGAATGACCCAACCTGTGTAACGTTCAGCACTCCGGCCAGACACTATGGCTGTGAGCGCTTTCCTCCTCTCTACTCCTCAGCCAGTGGGGCAGGGATTCGCATTGCGGGACACACCTGCATGCGAATCCCAGCCCGTCACTCATCTATTTGTTCTCTGTTGTCCCACCGGTCCTCTCGCAGCCCCAGGGCATGTGCCCCTGCCTCCTAGGGCACGCGTGTGCTGGATCTTTGTTTGCCTCAGTGCCCTAGAGAAAGTGTTTGTAGTCTTGCCTTGCCGTGTTCCTGACCCCATTGTTTCATGACCTGACCTCGCTCCTGTGCTGCCTGCCTATTTAACCTTCTGCTACGTTCCTGACTACACACCTGTGACTACACACCTGTGAAAACCAGTGACACCTTAGACTCCACTCCCTGGCATGGCCCACGTCATCTACCACACAGTTCCAGCAGATCCACTTCTTGCTATGGCCTACTGCCGTGAGTCTTACAGCCTGGAGGCGGCAATAGCCTGAGGAGACCATAGATATATAAAGATATATTTTTTTTAATTTAAATTGAAGATTTCAAATAGATGAACCTAAAAAGTTTAATTTAATGTTCCGGCAGCATGAGGAGACCACATGGCCACGGTGTGTCTGGATCCTCTGTCTCGTCTTCCTCATCATCCTGTAGCTCCACAGCTTGCTCCTGCTCCTCCTCTCCTGTCAGATGACTATAAAAACCACCCATTTTGCAAAACCTTGCCTGTACTCCACTGTCCCCCTCCTCCTCTAGTTCAGTCCCCACAAGGCTCATGTGGCCTTGAGATGTAGGCAGCACGTCTCCAGTGTCCTGACCAGCCATCGTTTCCAACACGTGTTGTAGGGAATGAAGCAGTTGAATGACGTTGTTCATCCCATAATCCTGGGGACTAACTAATAATGTGGCTTCCTAAAAGGGCCTGAGCAAACGGCAGGTGTCACATATGAGCTGCCACTGGTTGACATTGAAGTTACACAGGGGAGTCCTCCTATCCGCTTGGATCATCAAGAAATGGCTTTTCTCTGTTCGTATTGTCGGTCCAACATATGGAGGGTGGAATTCCGACGTGTGGAAACGTTGCAAATCAGATTTTGTTGGGGGATGCCATTCTGACACTGCAGCTCAAGGAGTTTGTGCTTTGCAGTGTACGAGTGGCTGAAGTTCATGCAAAGTTTCCTGGCCATTGTTATGATGTCTTGCAGATGGGGGAACACTTCAGGAACCGCTTGACAACCAGATTGAACACGTGTGCCATGCAGGGCGCATGGCTCAGGCTTCCTTGAAACAGCCCAGACAAGATATTCTTCCCATTGTCGGTCACCATGGTTCCCATTTCCAGCTTTCATGGAGTAAGCCATGATTCGATTTCTTGATGAATGGCTTTTAGCAGTTCCTCCCCTGTGTGACTCAGTTCGCCAAGGTAAACCATGGGAAGAACAGCGTGACACCGCTTTGACCTGCACACATGGTATGCTGGAGGGGCACTGCGACTTGTCCGTGCAGTGGAGACTGAGGAGACGGTGGAGCATGAGGAGGCGGAGTCGAACATTGTTGCAGGACCAACGGCCTGAGAGCATGGAGGTGGAAGCAGCATGACCCGTCCAAGTTGATGTTGTGGATGTGCAGGAACCACATTCACCCAGTGGGCCGTAAAGGACATGTATTGTCCCTGTTTTTATTACAGCTCCACACGTCGGCGCTGCCATGCACTTTGGTACACTTTGGGTGCTAAATGGGTACTCAGGTGGAAAACATTTTTTTTTTTTTAAATCAACTGGTGCCTGAAAGTTAAACAGATTTGTAAATTAATTCTATTAAAAAATATTTACCCTTCCAGTACTTATTAGCTGCTATATGCTACAGAGGAAATTCTATTCTTTTTGAATTTATTTGTTTTTTCTTGTCCACAGTGCTCTCTACTAACACCTGATGCCTGTATCAGAGCAGGAGAAAATCCCCATAGCAACCCTATGCTGCTCTGGACAGTTCCTGAAATGGACAGCAGAGAGCACTGTGGACAAGACAAAAAAGAAATTAAAAAATAATAGAATTTCCTCTGTAGCATACAGATGCTAATAAGTACTAGAAGGGTAAAGATTTTTTTAAGTAATTTACAAATCTGTTTAACTTTCTGGCACCAGTTCATAAAAAAAAAAAGTTTTACAGCGAAGTACCCCTTTAATACCAATACCCGGTGACGAAAGTGGGTGAAAGAAGGAGAACTTGGTATCAGATGTGGGTCATCAAGAGGGTGGCAGGATCAGAATAGTTGCTGAGGCAGGTAGGCAGAAGAAAACGGTCTCTTTTGTCAGTGTTGGTGAGCACAAGTAAGTATTGAGGATATGCATTACGTAAAACGTAACTTTTAATATTATTCTTAGGATAAAATATATGGGGACCAAAATTTTTTTGAACTCTAAAAAAAGGAAAGGTGTGCAAAAAACACCATGTGCCACCTACACCACGAAGTATTGATGTGATGCAAAGACCTCTAAAAGGTGATAGGGAATAACGTATGGTCCATTGTAACAATTGGGGGTAAAAACTTCCCTTGTAAGGCCCTACTCTCGCACTATCAATTCCCTTATTGGCAAGTGTTACTCAACCTAAAAAGGCCGGCCCCACACTGGAACCTCTCCCTATTTCCAACTTAAAACCCTGGGAAATGGCAGTGTTGTTAGGTGGAGAGAAACACTTGCCAAGAAGGGAATTAATAGTGTGAGAGTAGGGCCTTACAGGGGAAAATTTTTACCCAGCCTGTTACAATGGACCAAATGTTCTCTTCCACCTTTTGGAGGCCTTTGCATTGCATCAATACTTGTTGGTGTAAGTGGCACATGGTGTTTTTTGCACACCTTTCCTTTTGTTTGATTTCCCAAAAAAATTTGGGCCCATACATTTTATCCTAAGAATAATATTAAAAGTTAAGTTTTACGTAATGCATATGCTCAATACTTACTTGTGGTCTGATGCAAAATGATTTCTGTAACTGGGGACCAGCACCTTAATTATGTTTTGCAGTATCCTAGGCAACACAATGAGAGAGCCTGGAGGTGGCAGCATCAGCATGAGGAGACCATATGGCAGAACAATGAGAGAGCCTGGAGGTGGCAGCAGGAGACCATATAGCAGCACAATGAGAGAGCCTGGAGGTGGCAGCATCAGCATGCGGAGACCATATGGTGGCACAATAACAGAGCCTGGAAGTAGCAGCAAGAGGGGACCATATGGCAGCACAATGAGAGAGCCTTGATGTGGCAGCATCAGCATGAGGAGACTATATAGAAGCACAATGAGAAAGGTCTTGAGGTGGCAGCATCAGCATGAGGAGACCATATGGTGGCACAATGACAGAGCCTGGAGGTGGCAGCAGCAGCATGAGGAGACCATGTGGCAGCACAATGAGAGAGCCTGGAGGTGGCAGCATCAGTATGAGGAGACCATATGGTGGCACAATAACAGAGCCTGGAGGTGGCAGCATCAGCATGAGGAGACCATATAGAAGCACAATGAGAAAGGTCTTGAGGTGGCAGCATCAGCATGAGGAGACCATATGGTGGCACAATAACAGAGCCTGGAGGTGGCAGAAGCAGCATGAGGAGACCATATGGCAGCACAATGAGAGAGCCTGGAGGTGGCAGCATCAGTATGAGGAGACCATATGGTGGCACAATAACAGAGCCTGGAGGTGGCAACAACAGCATGAGGGCCCTGCCAATTGAGAGTTGAGTCTGAGGAACCCACCGACTGTTGACTGGGGGTGTGGAGGAAGTGGATGACCAAGCGAACCAATCAATCACGGCTGCTGGGTTGCTGGTCGAGACACGACTGCTAGCTGACACCGGCAGCTCAGACCTCTAGCTGCGACTCCTGCTGCCACACGCCCCTACTCTGCTGTGACCTCTGCCTGCGTTTCATGAATTTAGGCCTCTGCCACTCCTCTGTGCACGTCCTGGCACTTCTCTGCCTGACATACTTATGCACCAGCTAAGTGCATATCAGTTACACTTATGAGATGAAACTGTATGAGACTACAGAAACGAGTGTGTAGCTTTGTCTGGCCTTTCACAGTAACTAGGCCCAAATTAGTTTAACAGGAAAAATATAAAGGACACCACGTTGGTGTACATACAGTTTACACTTATGAGAGGAGAAGGACTAGATGCTCCACTACAAACTGTATAAGGCTTCAGAAACAAGTGTGAAGCTTTGGCTGGCCTTTCATAATAACTAGGCTCAAATTAGTTTCACAAGAAAATATGTAAAGTACACTACGTAGTTGCAGATACAGTTTAAACTTATCAGAGGAGGACTATGCGCTCCACTACAAACTGTATAAGGCTACAAAAATAAGTGTGTAGCTTTAGCTGGACTTTCACAAACTATGCAGCTTTGGCTGGCCTTTCACAGTAACTAGGCATAAATTAGTTTTACAGGAAAAAAACAACGTACACCACGTAGGTGTACGTACAGTTTACAGTTATGAGAGGTGGATAATACGCTCCGCTTAAAGCTGTATTAGGCTACAAAAACAAGTGTGTAGCTTTGGCTGGCCTATCACAGTAACTAGACCCAAATTAGTTTAACAGGCAAATATATAAAGAACACCATATAGGTGTACGTACAGTTTACACTTATGAGAGGAGGACTATGCACTCCACCACAAACTGTATAAGGCTGTGTAGTAGAGCCAAGTGCAGTATTATTAGGCACTAATAACAGGTGACAATGGCTTTTCGTGCTCAGTCTAACTGGCCCCTATATGCTTTAGAGTTGCTGTACACCCAACTGCAGCAGTACAGAATCGCTGTGTAGTAGAGCCCACAACAGTATTATTATGCACTAATAGCAGGTGACAATGGCTTTTCGTGCTCAGCCTAACTGGACCCTGTTAGCTTTAGAGTCGTTGTACACCCAACTGCAGCAGTACAGAATCGCTGTGTAGTAGCGCCCAGTACAGTATTATTAGGCACTAATAGCAGGTGACAATGGATTTTAGTGCTCAGCCTAACTAAACCCTATATGCTTGATAGTTGCTGTACACCCCACTGCAGCAGTAGAGTCGCTGTGAATTGCACCCAAAAGTGTACTCTCTCTCTCCCCCTTCTCTGTCAGTGTTTTTCTGCAGAGATCTGGGCATGCACTGAATCGCTGCTGTCAAGCTGTTTTTCTGTGAAACATACACACTGCTCTATCTCTCAATGCAATGAAACGCTCTCTCTGAAATAAAACACTGGAATGGCTGGCCGCAAGATGACTGTGACAGGGCTGTGACATCACCAGCTGTGGCTGGCTGCTGATAGGCTGCATGCTGCATGTGATTCAGGGTCATCCGGCCTATCCGCATTTCCACCTTCCCAGAGTTCCTTGCCTCATATCCTCACATGTGGATTTGCCATTTTAGATGCCCTGGAGCCTAGACCGAACTAAATGGAGTTTAATGAAGCGATTTGTTTAATCCAACCGCAGCGATATTCGGATTCGTTACGAATCCAATTTTTTCCGGAAATTCGTTATGAATTAAAATTTGTCAGGTTCGATTCGCTCATCACTAATTGTAGTGTAGTGAACAGCCAAGAAATGCAGAAAGTAATGCCAGTGGTTACCACTATTGATATCACAGCAGCAAAATTGGGACCTTTGGCCCTAGGGCACCTTACTAGTTGTCACAGCATTGATAAGGAAGGGGTTAATTGATATCATATGTCTTTATCCCACGGGCCAGACCCTGTGTAATGTGTAAGGTGGATGTGTCTGGTGGTTGTGCTGAGGTTTCATATCACAGGGTGCGGGTATACTGAATACGGAGATGTGAAGTGGAAGCCACTGGTACTGGCCCTGGTCAGAGGCCCTTGCAGGTACCAGGTAAACCCAAGGGGTTAATTCTCTCTGACTATATTAGCACTCCTTTTTGGAGGCAGGCAAGTAGTTTTTTTATCCTCTAAGTAAAGACAAGGAGATTCACCAAGAGTAGTTATTTTGCGATCAAGAGTTAACCCCATGCACTCCTAGGTTAAGCTTTCTTAAGAACAAGCTCAAATGTGTTAAACTAGACTTAACTACTACTGCCCAGTTGGAGGTGCTAGCAGGGACATGTGCTCAGCCTAATGACTGACTCTACACTGAGCACATTGGTTTCCAATGTGCACTGCTCAGGGGCTGCCTGCGCACTGACTCATTTGTCTAAATCAGATCTTCCCCCCTAGTTATAAGGGAGGCAGTATTACAGAGACTCTACACAGACGCTCTTGAGTATTTCACTTGTAAGTGGATGGGGCTGTGTGTTATGTATAGGGACTTGTCTCACAGGCACATGATCTGACACTAGAAGTCAGCAAAATAATGAATTAACACTACTCAAGGTACTCACATATGCAAAACACAAGGCAATACATATAATAAAATACATATAAAGAAGGTACAAGGTTAATACTAAACCACATTCTGACAGCACTGCAACCAGACTACAACTTTTAACTCTTTAGCAGCAGGAAATGTCCTAGGACACTGCAGAAGGGCTGAAAGATAATCATTTCCCAAGGATTTTCCTCCTGGAATTGTTTGTTGCATTTTGTTCTTGATTGATTATCATTTCTCCAGCTAAGTTGGCCTCTTCTACCTCTCATTTTCTTTTTTTGGGGGGGTGAGGGTTAGATTTTGGTTTGGTGGTTTCAAATTGTATGTAATGTGCAGTAGTGTATATACTGTAAACATCAGTTACTGCATCATCTGCAGCATACTTTTTATTTGACTATATTTTATACTTTGCACAAAACAGACCCTTATTTATCTATTGTATTTATTTTACAATCTGTTTGTTGCAACTGAATTTAGCCCATCTCTTTCGAAGGAGAATAGCTTGTGCCTTCATCTTGTTTTATTGGACCGGAAGTAGAAAGCAATTAGCTTTTAAAATAATAGTAAAAAGGGTGTTTGTCTTTCAGTATTACAATATCCATAGAGATATTTACTATAGTGAAGTTGCAATAACCATCATTCCAACAAATACTTTCAGATCATTTCGCTCAAGCACTAAGGCTAAGCACTCATAGGTCTAAGTTTCAATGTGATAATTAGATCAATAATCTGAGAATGGGGAAGCATCAAGCCACTATTATATTTATAATGGATCCATTATCAGTCACTTACAAATATTTAAAAAGTATCTGATAACAGAAGGGCCTTATCCATTATTTCCCAAAATATGAGGTTGTATATACTAGAAGATATACAGAAAAATATATTCAGAAATGTCAATCCTATGTACAAGGAAAGATGCATACGGAGGTACAATGGGACCCTAATAGAAAGGTTGTATGAAGCTACAGTACATTATGCATAAAAACAAGAAACCAGGATGTATTGAGATCTTAGCCAATACCTGATCAGCCTTTCGTGTGTCGAGACGTGGACCAGGAAGTGGGGACCAAAGTGTTGATTCATGGCGGATTCCATAACATTTTCAAATTTCAATGAAAAATGCTGTGTGCAACCCACCTGCACTTTTATGAAATGTGGGGCAGCTGGCAAGTAGGACCTAAACCTAGCAAATATGTATACACTGTCTACATTAAGACAAAGTAAGCTCACCCCAAAAAACAAGCATGATCACCTATCTATTGCAATCTATTTGCATATATGCTCATTTTATACAAACAAAAATAACAAACATACAGACAGTTTCTCTATTGCTTGTATTTTATTATTCTCTCCCGCTTCTGCCATTCCTTCTGTATTCATCCTGAAACTTGCCCAAAATTGCAGCAAAAAGGTACTATTTCACCACAATTGTGCACATCACAGCAAAAAAAGAATTACTGATTGTGGACAATTGCAGCAAAATCAAACAAAATACAGTAAAAACATGAAAAATGCAGTAAAAATTTGTTCTCTTAGATGAACTCCAGCACTTGCAGTCTAATTAGTTTACCAAACTCAATGATTAAACGCCTCATCCAAAGCCAGTGGAATAATGGGAAATGCGGGCAGCATTATCAAGTCAATTCAGTGGAATTGCATTTTAAAATGGCTGAAAACCTATGCATGCCACATCAGCTTAAACAGGTAAATACAAGGCATAGACAAAAACCTTTACAATATTGTCTAATAATAGCCAATGCTGCACTATAAGCAGAAATGAAAGAATTTCCCAGACTGCTTCCTAACCTTAAGTGGTCAACTCAACAAATGTTAAAGGAAATCAGTATCACCCCCACTAACCTATATGGCGGAGTTCCCTGTTACTAAACCAGTCAATATGACAGCTACCTATCCCATATCTATGGACAGTTACATTTGAGGTAATTTGGCTTAGTGGATACCCATCAGTAGTACAATGTGTCCTTTATTATTCTTTCCATTTCTTGCTGTTTTGTACTAGGTGGGACATTTCTTCCTCGTAAGCACTAGCACTTTAAGGCTATGTTCACATAGTGGAATTTTTGCACGGAAACTCTCTGTGCAGACCTTCCATCGACAGAGGATTGCCAGCAGAAGATGCCGGTGCTAAGACCGCTCATAAATGCTCAGTCTCATAGACTGACATGGTGTGATCCTTTGAGCCCTATGTGGTGTTCATACACACTACATGCGGTATCCAAAGGTTTATTGTGGATTTATTGCTTTTATACCACCCAGAATCTTTTTATTTTTATTTGTATTCATGTTATCTGTATGCTTTTTACATTTTTCTATTCATTTATATTTATATATATATATATATATATATTATTGTATGGCAATGTTTAAAAGTATATAAATGGTTAATTGCTGGGTGTATTTACACCCGTTACCAGCCCCCTTTTGTCATGCCTGAAGAAGCTGCGCATGCGCAGCGAAACACGTTGCATTTAATAAATCCCCTGATCTTTCTGCGCCGGACAAACTCCTGACTCTACGGTCATCTTATCCCTGTTCCAGTCTCATAGACGGCAATGCGGACTCCGCAGAATTAATGGACATGACTATTCTTTCTGCAGACAATGTAATCTGAATTTCTATGCCAGAAACATCTAGTGCAGAAATTCTGCCACGTCAACAGTGCAGCAAAAACCTATTGAACTGCGGAATGTCTGTATGGAATTCTTCACGGAAATTCTATTGTGTAAACATAGCCTTACTGTCACGCACATGCACAGATTAATTAATATGTATTTTTTGCTTTAATATGTACGTATGTGTGCTTTTACTTAATTCTAGCAGTTTTTTTTAAATATATATTTATATTCTATATCAGTGTACCACAACTGTAGTTGTACCCACAGGTCCTTCCCAATGTTCTGACCAAACCCACTAATAAAGATCTGTGGAGAAATGGAAGTTTGCACCATAACTACAATGTAAAATTTGAAGGGAAATTCCTAATAAAGGTAGTTTACTACATACTGTTTATACAGTATATTCAATAATAAAACAAGATGCAATGAGTTTCTAAGCTCCTCTTAATGGGGCTCTAGCATTTTAATTCAACTGTATCCCTATTTGCTATACAGGGGAGTTGGAGCTCTGAATGAAATGAAAAGTAAGCGAAGACAACTATATATATATATATATATATATATATATATATATATATATATATATAAATATATATATCAACAGGAGAATACAGCAGCACACTGCTAGCACAAAGATATAGATAAAACATGAGTATATAGATAAAACATGAGTATATAGATAGAACATGAAAAGCTATACAGCTGTAATGCAATAAATGAAGATATGAAACTATGAAAATATGAGGTACTTAGCTTGCAAATTTGGCGCCAAATAGCGTGGACCATCCCACCACGGTAAGGTGACCTCATTCTGGGACGGACCCTACACTGTGTATATGCCTCTGTGTGAACAGTACAACAGGCATGCAAGGTCTGAAACATCCAAGGCACCTTATATACACCTAATAGAGGTGGGTGGGGTGCAGGAGCCAACATGGAGGTAGCCACTGCCCCGTATGTGTAATGCAGTGTGCTGCTGTATTCTCCTGTTGCTGTATATTTAGCCCAGCAGCTTGCACCTGCAAGCCAGGTTTTTACAATAGTTTGGCTCAATAGTGCTGGCCAATTTATCCTTTGGTTGTATTACACATACGGGGGAGTGGCTACCTCCATGTTGGCTCCTGCACCCCAACCACCTCTATTAGGTGTATATAAGGTGCCTTGGATGTTTCAGACCTTGCATGCCTGTTGTACTGTTCACACAGAGGCATATACACAGTGTAGGGTCCGTCCCAGAATGAGGTCACCTTACCACGCTATTTGGCGCCAAATTTGCAAGCTAAGTACCTCATATTTTCATAGTTTCATATCTTCATTTATTGCATTACAGCTGTATAGCTTTTCATGTTCTATCTATATACTCATGTTTTATCTATATACTCATGTTTCATGTATATCTTTGTGCTAGCAGTGTGCTGCTGTATTCTCCTGTTGCTGTATATTTAGTCCAGCAGCTTGCATCTGCAAGCCAGGTTTTTACAATAGTTTGGATCAATAGTGCTGGCCAATTTATCCTTTGGTTGTGTATATATATATATATATATATATATATATATATATATATTACTTGTCACAGAATTGTTGTCCTTACAATGACAGGGTATTAAAAATTTGGACAGTTCTTTTAAGTAGAAGATGCTCAGCAAACATCTGTTAAATAGGATGTACAAAATGTACCAACGTGTAGGAAATGTATATCATTCAATAGCTTGAAATGGAAAACATTTATGCAAACTGATTTAATAGATTTACTTACACGGCAGGTATTTAAAAGTAAATGCTTATTGAAAATTGAGACAAGACCTGAATCCTACCTCCTAGGAAAATTATCTTCAAATCATCTGGACAAAGGCCATATTTATGTGAGCATACAGAATACTGTTTTATATTTGCTTAGGAAAATTAGAAGTATTTGGAAACCTGAGGATTCAAACAAAATATTTTGGAGAACCCTATTAACCCCTTAGGGACGGAGCCCATTATGACCCTAAGGACGGGAGCATTTTTTGCAAATCTGACCACTGTCACTTTAAGCATTAATAACTCTGGGATGCTTTTACTTATAAATTTGATTCCGAGATTGTTTTTTCGTGAAATATTCTACTTTATGTTAGTAGTAAATTTTCATTGATACTTGCATCATTTCTTGGTGAAAAATTTAAAAATTTAATGAAAAATTTGAAAATTTAATGAAAAATTTGAAAATTTAGCATTTTTCTAACTTTGAAGCTCTCTGCTTATAAGGAATATGGATATTCCAAATAAATTATGTATTGATTCACATATACAATATGTCTAAATTATGTTTCCATCATAAAGTTGAAATGTTTTTACTTTTGGAAAACATCAGAGGGCTTCAAAGTTCAGCAGCAATTTTCCAATTTTTCGCAAAATTTTCAAAATCACAATTTTTCAGGAACCAGTTCAGTTTTGAAATGGATTTGAAGGGTCTTCTGGTTAGAAATACCCCATAAATGACCCCATTATAAAAACTGCACCCCCAAAGTATTCAAAATGACATTTAGTAAGTGTGTTAACCCTTTAGGTGTTTCACAGGAATAGCAGCAAAGTGAAGGAGAAAATTCAAAATCTTAATTTTTTACACTCGCATGTTCTTGTAGACCCAGTTTTTGTAATTTTTACAAGGGGTAAAAGGAAAAAAATCCTCTCAAAATTTGTAACCCAATTTCTCCCGAGTGAGAAAATACCTCATATGTGTATGTCAAGTGTTCGGCGGGTGCACTAGAGGGCTCAGAAGCGAAGGAGCAAAATGGGATTTTGGAGAGTGAGTTTTTCTGAAATGGTTTTTGGGGGGCATGTCCCATTTAGGAAGCCCCTATGGTGCCAGGACAGCAACCCCCCCCCCCCCACATCGCACACTATTATGGAAACTACACCCCTCAAGGAACGTAACAAGGGGTACAGTGAGCCTTAACACCCCACAGGTGTTTGACAACTTTTTGTTAAATGTGTAAATGAAAAAAAAAAAATTTCACAAAAATGCAGTTTTTTGCCCAAATTTTACTTTTTTGCAAAGGGTAATAGGAGAAAATGCCCCCCAAAATTTGTAACCCCATGTGTGGACGTCAAGTGCACTGCGAGCGAACTACAATGCTCAGAAGAGAAGGAGCAATTGGAAGTCGGGGGCCATGTGCATTTACAAACAAATCCACCCCCCAAATCCAGACCCTTCAAATCCACTTCAAACCTGAACTGGTCCCTGAAAAATTCCGATTTTGAAAATTTTGCGAAAAATTGGAAAATTGCTGCTGAACTTTGAAGCCCTCTGATGTTTTCCAAAAGTAAAAACATGTCAATTTTATGATGCAAATATAAAGTAGACATATTATATATGTGAATCAATATGTAATTTATTTGGTATATCCATATTCCTTATAAGCAGAGAGCTTCAAAGTTAGAAAAATGCAAAATTTTCCAAATTTTCATGAAATTTTTGAATTTTTCACCAAGAAATTATGCCAGAACAGTGGACCCCCCCACATGTGACCCCATTTTGGAAACTACACCCCTCACGGAATGTAATAAGGGGTACAGTGAGCATTTACACCCTACTGGCGTTTGACAAATTTTTCATTTTCACTGACCACTGTTCCAAAAATCTGTCAGACACCTGTGGGGCGTAAATGCTCAATGTACCCCTTGTTACATTCCGTGAGGGGTGTAGTTTCCAAAATGGGGTCACATGTGGGTATTTATTTTTTTGGGTTTATGTCAGAACCGCTGTAATATCAGCCACCCCTGTGCAAATCACCAATTTAGGCCTCAAATGTACATAGTGCACTCTCACTCCTGAGCCTTGTTGTGCACTCGCAGAACATTTTACGCCCACATATGGGGTATTTCCGTACTCAGGAGAAATTGCGTTACAAATTTTTTTTCCTTTTACCTCTTGTGAAAATAAAAAGTAAAGGGCAACACCAGCATGTTAGTGTAAAAAAAATTTTTTTTACAACTAACAGGCTGGTGTAGACCCCAACTTTTCCTTTTCATAAGGGGTAAAAGGAGAAAAAGCCCCCCAAAATTTGTAGTGCAATTTCTCTCAAGTACGGAAATACCCCATATGTGGCCATAAACTGTTTCCTTTAAATACGACAGGGCTCCGAAGTGAAAGCGCCATGCGCATTTGAGGACTAAATTAGGGATTGCATAAGGGTGGACATAGGGGTATTCTATGCCAGTGATTCCCAAACAGGGTGCCTCCAGCTGTTGCTAAACTCTCAGCGTGCCTGGACAGTCAGTGGTTGTCCAGAAATGCGTGGAGTTGTTGTTTTGCAAGAGCTGGAGGCTCCGTTTTGGAAATACTGCCGTACAATACGTTTTTCATTTTTATGGGGGGGGACAGTGTAAGGGGGTGTATATGTAGTGTTTTACTCTTTATTATGTGTTAGTGTAGTGTAGTGTTTTTAGGGTACATTCGCACTGGCGGGTTACGGTGAGTTTCCCTCTAGGAATTTGCGCTACGGCGAAAAATTTGCCGCAGCTCATACTTGAAGCAGGAAACTTACTGTAAACCCGCCCGTGTGAATGTACCCTGTACGTTCACATGGGGGGGGGGGGCAAACCTCCAGCTGTTGCAAAACTACAACTCCCAGCATGCACGGTCTGTCAGTACATGCTTGGAGTTGTAGTTTTGCAACAGCTGGAGGCACACTGGTTGGAAAACCTTCAGTTAGGTTCTGTTACCTAACTCAGTATTTTCCAACCAGTGTGCCTCCAGCTGTTGCAAAGCTACAATTCCCAGCATGTACTGATCACACAAGGGAATGCTGGGAGATGTAGTTATGCAACAGCTGGAGGTACGCAACTACAACCCCCAGCATACCGAGACAGCTGTTTGCTGTTTGGGCATGCTGTGATTTGCAGCTTTGCAACATCTGGAGTGCTACAATTTAGAGACCACTGAACAGTGATCTCCAAACTGTGGACCTCCAGATGTTGCAAAACTACAACTCCCAGCATGCCCAGACAGCAAACAGCTGTGTGGGCATGCTAGGAGTTGTAGTTTTGCAAGATCTAGAGGGCAGTATAGAGATCACTGTGCAGTGGTCTCTAAACTGTAGACCTCCAGCTGTTGCAAAACTACAAATCCCAGCATGCCCACACAGCAAACAGCTGTCTGGGCATGCTGGGAATTGTAGTTTTGCAACATCTGGAAGACTACAGTCTCAGACTGTAGCCCTCTAGATGTTGCTAGGCAACTAACCGGCTTCCGTCGCATCCAGGGAGCCGTTCTCTTCTGCCGCACGCCGCCCGCAGATCTCCGTTGCCGCACGCCGATCGCCGTCGCTCCGCTGCCTCCGGACTGGTAAGTGATCTTCGGCGCCGCTCCTCTTCGTTTTCCCTGTTCTGGCCCGCCTATTGTGGGTGGGCAGGATGGGGAAAACGAAAGTAAATCCCCCGCTCCCGATCTGCTATTGGTGGTCGCGTCTAGACCACCAATAGCAGGGATAGGAGGGGTGGCACCCGTGCCACCTCACTCCTATTGATTCAGGGGCACCGTGGGTGCTTATGCCCTTCATCCCCAACAGGTTAAAACAGTTGCCTGGAATGAACACCAATTTGATGGCACTTACTATAACTTTCCGAATATATGATAAAAATCATATTAATAAAATGCTTAGCCCAGTCAAGGTCCAGAGGACACTGTTTGCGATAGGGGTGTAATATTAGGATTGAAATTGGTCTGGACCTAAACTCTGCACTCTCTGGTTATGTTTTGTAAACTTAATGGTCTATTCACACGTACAGTGTTCTGTGCTGTTTTGATGCACAGGATTTTCTGCTGCAGATTTCAATGTAAATTGAATGACTGAACACAGCTTAAAATCCTTTACATCAAATCTGCGCAGAATACTGTACGTGTGAATAGACCTTAAAAAGGTATTCCAATTTGTTTTCTTTATTAAAGGGGTGGTCCAGGAATAGAAAAACACAGCTACTTTCTTTCAAAAACTGCTCCCTGTCTGTCTCCAGGTTGTTTGTGCTTCTGCAGCTCAGTTCCATTGAAGTGAATGTAAAACCACACCCAACCTGGAGACAGAGAGGGAGCTGTTCTTGGAAAATAAAATAAAAAAATAGCTGTGTTTTTCTATTTCTGGATAACCCCTTTAAGTTAATGTGCTCATCCATGGGGGAAACATAAAAAAAAAGCTTATGTGTCACATTGGGCAGAGATAGAGTGCAGCATTAGTCTTCTTGCCCACTCCCGCTATCCCTGCCTACTTGCGTACCTGTCCTAAATAACGGATCCACAACCACGGAGACGGTCCCTTCCAAAATAAGTAAGAGATTGTAAAAGAGTCAAAACATAAAAATACAATACAGTAGAGTGTTGGGGAACAGCTGGTGGCACACAAAACTAGCAGAAATAAAACTAATCAAACACACAGAAAAAGCGAGGTCAGAGAGGCCGGTTCAGCCACTAGAAAATACGAGGTACCAATACACAAGGTAAAGAGAGAGGTCACAAAACAGAGCCGGAATCAATAGCCAAAAAATACAGAGAATAATATTGATGATTACTGGAAGCTAACTTCGTTCACTGGCAACTAGACACTGAATGAGCTGGACTTAAGTAGCTGAGCCCACAGGTGCAGACAACCTGGAAACTACTCACAGCCCATAATGGCTAAGGCATAGCCAAGCAACCAGACAAAACAAAGCTCAGGGAAGGTTAACCCTGCGAGTTCTTACATTATGCTTATCTTCTTTGCTGCAACAGCTAAGCACATGCCATACCCAAACACAGTAAGCACTGTGGAATGGGACTGGCTTCAGGAGACTGGTGGAAGAGAGAGAGTGAGGAAGGCATTTTAGATCACTACTAGTCGAATTCCACTAGTAGTTATCATGAAAACCCTGACCCTTGGACTACTGCTTGCCTATAGAATCACATTGGGGGAAGCTGTACTATAATACCTCACATGTGCTTGGTTGATATAATGTTTGTGCTATCATATTTGGGTTTTTATTCATTATTTTTAATCCTAGATAACCCTGTTAATGCTGTGTTTCTTTGTTAAACTGCTGTAAAAGCTTACACTTAAGGGTTGGTTGATCATGCTTAGCAGGTTCATACAAGTGGAGGGTTCAATGGATACAGCCGGCTCAGTGTGGCGCTGATGACCCAAATAGACACGGTAAAGAGGATAAAACAAACTTTATTTACCAACATGCAACGCGTTTCGCTGCACACGCGCAGCTTCTTCAGGCGTAGCAAGGTGGGAATATGTGCGCACTTATAAAGGTAGGAGTTAACTAGAGATAAGCGAAGTTACAGTGATTCGATTCGTCACAAAGTTCTCGGCTCGGCAGTTGCTGACTTTAGCCTGCATAAATTAGTTCAGCTTTCAGGTGCTCCGATGGACTGGAAAAGGTGGATACAGTCCTAGGACTCACACCAGCTCCACACTGGCTGGAAAACGTCCCCTAAGGACAGCAGTTTGATGGTGAAAATCTGCATCCGAGGTGCAATTTTTGTGAATCCTCAGATACTGGCCATAGGGGACTCTCCTCAGCTAGGTAGGATAATGGGCACTTCCGTACACTAAAAACTGTTCACATCTACTGACTTGAAATTTGTTTTATTAGATATATGTCCAGCCTGGTTCAAAATGTCAAGATCCAGAAACTGAATAACCTCTGTAGAATAATGTAAGGTGAACTGAAGTCCACAGGTGTTAGTATTTGTAACATTATATTGATTTATTTTGATAGGTTTATGTTTTACAATTACCTTCATATTTAAAAGAATCTACACAACTTATTTACAAACTTAGTAATATTACACTTCATTTTATTTTCTCACTTTAGATGTCTGTTCTCTTTACTCCAATATTAATACAGAGCTGGGCTTAGGACCCCTCTATGAGTGGGGATCAGGTAAATTTTTTATTGCAGTTAATTTTATTTATTTTAAAACACAATGTTTTTTCATTTTCAGGTACAGTGTACAAACAGATTAGAGGCTGTGCTATGGGGACGCTCTTCGCCCTCAGTTATGCCATTTTGTTTATGGGTAGGTTTGAGGCGCTCCACATAGCACACCCGTATTGCTTTTTTTCGTCGATTCATACACTATTTATTTTTTGCTTGGACAGGGACTCAAGAACAGGCTATAGAATTTGTTGATTCTTTAAAATTAACATCACCTTACATTATTCTACAGAGGTTATCCAGTTTCTGGATCTTGAAATTTTGAACCAGGCTGGACATATATCTATTAGAACACATTTCAAGTCAGTAGATGTTTACAGTTTTTAGACTACAGAAGTGCCTATTATCCCACCGGGCTGAGGAGCGCTCTCTATGGCCAGTATCTGAGGATTCGCAAAAATTGCACCTTGGATGCAAATTTTCCCCATCAAGCTGTTGTCCTTAGAGGACGTTTTTCAACCAAGGAATCCCCAGATGGTCTTCTTAATAAAGCATATTGAAAAGTAAGAAACATTAAACAATCTGATTTTATTGCCCCCAAAAATTTAAGTACAAATAATAGTGAACCAAAGGATAATGATAAAAACAATGATAAAAATAAAAACAAAAATCATAATAAAAACCATAATAAGTTTAAATGTAATTTCATAACTAATTATAATTGTGAGGCCAATGAAATTTTTAAAAATCCTGAAACGCAACTGGCCCATTATTTGTAGTGATCCCATCCTAAGGGATATTGTACCCGAGACTCCTGGGGTGACTTTTAGGTTGTCAAGAAATTTACAACGTCTGGTGACCCCCAATAGATTAAAACAGATTACCAGAAATATTAAGTCACCTCTAGTGACAGGTTGCTATCCCTGTAATAAAGTGCATTGTTTATGTTGTTCCATCATTGGGAAGTCTATAATGTAATTTGATTCTTTCCAAACTAATAAAACATTCTCTATTGTACATGCAGTCAGTTGCGACACCCAATTTGCCATTTATTTGTTAAATTGTAGCTGTCACTTGCAATACGGGGGCCGCACCATTCAAACGATGTGGTCACATATGTGCAAGCACAGATCCAATACCAAAAATAATGTTTTATTACACAGTGTTTCTCGCCATTTTTCTTTGATACACAATAGTGATATTAGCGGTTTGTGGTTGATTATCCTGGAAACTTTACAGGAGAATATTCCAAATCAATATCAGAAACGTATTAATCCTTTTGGATTTTTAAGTTGATTAAGTGATTTTTGCACCCTTTCAGGGGGGAAGGTGACCAAACTTATAGAAGATCTGTGGTATAACAGTGGAGGAAACTGACTACTACCAATACCTTGTGGCTGCAGGTGTGAACAATGGAGCTGCTTGTGGTGCCAGACGTGGTGCTCTGTTTTAGAAGCAGTATACAGTCCAATGTGTGGGAAATATACAGTCCGAAACATCAGTATATCATAGGAGATAGAAAACGGCACTCACCATCTGTGCAGTAACATCTTCAATCTTTAATTTGTCGTTAAAACGTAATATTTCATGTCGGCAGACTAGCTGGGAGAGAGGAGCTCGTGATAGCCTAACAAAGCGCAGCACGAGCACGAAGTAGCTACCACTGTCTCCTCTGATTCCTCTCTCCCAGCTAGTCTGCTGACCTGTAATATTACGTTTTAACAACGAAATAAAGATTGAAGATTTTACTGCACAGATGGTGAGTGCCGTTTTCTATCTCCTATGATATACTGAAACTTATAGAAGATGTTTGACAGGCAGGGTGTCACGATGCCGGCTGGCAGGTAGTGGATCCTCTGTGCCAGAGAGGGATTGGCGTGGACCGTGCTAGTGGACCGGTTCTAAGCCACTACTGGTTTTCACCAGAGCCCGCCGCAAAGCGGGATGGTCTTGCTGCGGCGGTAGTGACCAGGTCGTATCCACTAGCAACGGCTCACCTCTCTGGCTGCTGAAGATAGGCGCGGTACAAGGGAGTAGGCAGAAGCAAGGTCGGACGTAGCAGTAGGTCGGGGCAGGCAGCAAGGATCGTAGTCAGGGGCAACGGCAGAAGGTCTGGAACACAGGCTAGGAACACACAAGGAACGCTTTCACTGGCACAATGGCAACAAGATCCGGCAAGGGAGTGCAGGGGAAGTGAGGTGATATAGGGAAGTGCACAGGTGAACACACTAATTGGAACCACTGCGCCAATCAGCGGCGCAGTGGCCCTTTAAATCGCAGAGACCCGGCGCGCGCGCGCCCTAGGGAGCGGGGCCGCGCGCGCCGGGACAGAACAGACGGAGAGCGAGTCAGGTACGGGAGCCGGGGTGCGCATCGCGAGCGGGCGCTACCCGCATCGCGAATCGCATCCCGGCTGGCAGCGGAATCGCAGCGCCCCGGGTCAGAGGATGTGACCGGAGCGCTGCAGCGGGGAGAGTGAAGCGAGCGCTCCGGGGAGGAGCGGGGACCCGGAGCGCTCGGCGTAACAGTACCCCCCCCCTTGGGTCTCCCCCTCTTCTTAGAGCCTGAGAACCTGAGGAGCAGACTTTTGTCTAGGATGTTGTCCTCAGGTTCCCAGGATCTCTCTTCAGGACCACAACCCTCCCAGTCCACTAAAAAAAAGGTTTTCCCTCTGACCTTTTTGGAAGCTAAGATCTCTTTGACAGAGAAGATGTCCGAGGAGCCGGAAACAGGAGTGGGAGGAACAGATTTGGGAGAAAAACGGTTGAGGATGAGTGGTTTGAGAAGAGAGACGTCAAAGGCATTAGGGATACGAAGAGAAGGAGGAAGAAGAAGTTTATAAGAGACAGGATTAATTTGACACAAAATTTTGAAAGGACCAAGATAGCGTGGTCCCAACTTGTAGCTAGGGACACGGAAGCGGACATATTTAGCGGAGAGCCATACCTTGTCTCCAGGGGAAAAAACGGGAGGAGCTCTTCTTTTCTTATCCGCGAACTTCTTCATGCGTGATGAAGCCTGTAAGAGAGAATTTTGGGTCTCTCTCCATATGATGGAAAGGTCACGAGAAATTTCATCCACAGCGGGCAGACCAGAGGGCAAGGGAGTAGGGAGGGGGGGAAGAGGGTGACGGCCGTACACCACGAAAAATGGGGATTTGGAGGAAGATTCAGAGACCCTGAAGTTATACGAGAATTCGGCCCATGGGAGGAGATCTGCCCAGTCATCCTGGCGGGAGGAAACAAAATGTCGCAAATAATCACCCAAGATCTGGTTAATTCTTTCTACTTGTCCATTGGACTGGGGATGATATGCAGAAGAAAAATTTAATTTAATCTTGAGTTGTTTACAGAGAGCCCTCCAGAATTTAGACACGAATTGGACGCCTCTATCCGAGACAATCTGCGTAGGCAACCCGTGAAGACGAAAAATGTGTACAAAAAATTGTTTAGCCAACTGAGGCGCAGAAGGAAGACCAGGAAGAGGGATGAAATGTGCCATTTTGGAGAATCGATCAACGACCACCCAAATAACAGTGTTGCCACGGGAAGGGGGTAAATCAGTAATAAAATCCATACCAATCAGAGACCAAGGCTGTTCGGGGACAGGCAGAGGATGAAGAAAACCAGCGGGCTTCTGGCGAGGAGTCTTATCCCGGGCACAGATAGTGCAGGCTCGCACAAAGTCCACAACATCCGTCTCCAGAGTCGGCCACCAATAGAAGCGGGAGATGAGTTGCACAGATTTCTTGATGCCCGCATGACCTGCGAGATGGGAGGAGTGACCCCATTTGAGGATTCCGAGGCGTTGGCGTGGAGAAACAAAGGTCTTTCCTGGAGGAGTCTGCCTGATGGAGGCAGGAGAAGTGGAGATCAGGCAGTCAGGTGGAATGATGTGTTGCGGAGAGAGTTCAACTTCTGAGGCATCCGAGGAACGAGAGAGAGCATCGGCCCTAATGTTCTTATCGGCAGGACGAAAGTGAATCTCAAAATTAAATCGGGCAAAGAACAGAGACCACCGGGCCTGGCGAGGATTCAGCCGTTGGGCAGACTGGAGGTAGGAGAGGTTCTTGTGGTCGGTGTAGATAATAACAGGAAAACTTGATCCCTCCAGCAGATGCCTCCATTCCTCAAGTGCTAATTTAATGGCTAGAAGCTCTCGATCCCCGATGGAGTAGTTCCTCTCCGCTGGAGAGAAGGTCCTAGAGAAAAAACCACAAGTGACAGCATGCCCGGAAGAATTTTTTTGTAGAAGAACAGCTCCAGCTCCCACTGAGGAGGCATCAACCTCCAATAGGAAGGGTTTGGAAGGGTCAGGTCTGGAGAGGACGGGAGCCGAAGAAAAGGCAGACTTGAGTCGTTTAAAGGCGTCTTCTGCTTGAGGAGGCCAGGACTTGGGGTCAGCATTTTTTTTGGTTAAAGCCACGATAGGAGCCACAATGGTAGAAAAATGTGGAATAAATTGCCTGTAATAATTGGCGAACCCCAAAAAGCGTTGGATAGCACGGAGTCCGGAGGGGCGTGGCCAATCTAAGACGGCAGAGAGTTTGTCTGGATCCATCCGTAGTCCCTGGCCAGAGACCAAATATCCTAGAAAAGGAAGAGATTGGCATTCAAACAGACATTTCTCAATTTTGGCATAGAGTTGATTGTCACGAAGTCTCTGAAGAACCATACGGACATGCTGGCGGTGTTCTTCAAGATTGGCAGAAAAAATTAGGATATCGTCCAGATATACAACAACACAGGAGTATAACAGATCACGAAAAATTTCATTGACAAAGTCTTGGAAGACGGCAGGGGCGTTGCACAGGCCAAAGGGCATGACCAGATACTCAAAGTGTCCATCTCTGGTGTTAAATGCCGTTTTCCACTCATCCCCCTCTCTGATGCGGATGAGGTTATAGGCGCCTCTTAAGTCCAATTTAGTAAAGATGTGGGCACCTTGGAGGCGATCAAAGAGTTCAGAGATGAGGGGTAAGGGATAGCGGTTCTTAACCGTGATTTTATTAAGACCGCGGTAGTCAATGCAAGGACGTAGGGAGCCATCTTTTTTGGACACAAAGAAAAATCCGGCTCCGGCAGGAGAGGAGGATTTACGGATAAAGCCCTTTTTTAGATTCTCCTGGACGTATTCAGACATGGCAAGAGTCTCTGGGGCAGAGAGAGGATAAATTCTGCCCCGGGGTGGAGTAGTGCCCGGGAGGAGGTCGATAGGACAATCATAAGGCCTGTGAGGAGGTAGAGTCTCAGCTTGTTTTTTGCAGAAAACATCCGCGAAGTCCATATAGGCCTTAGGGAGACCGGTTACTGGAGGAACCACAGAGTTACGGCAAGGGTTACTGGGAACCGGTTTTAGACAGTTCTTGGAACAAGAGGACCCCCAACTCTTGATCTCCCCAGTGGACCAATCCAGGGTTGGGGAATGAAGTTGAAGCCAGGGAAGTCCAAGGAGAATTTCCGAGGTGCAATTGGGAAGGACCAAAAGTTCAATCCTCTCGTGATGAGATCCGATGCTCATAAGAAGGGGCTCCGTGCGGAAACGTATGGTACAGTCCAATCTTTCATTATTTACACAATTGATGTAGAGGGGTCTGGCGAGACTGGTCACCGGGATGTTGAACCTGTTGACGAGAGAGGCCAAAATAAAATTTCCTGCAGATCCAGAGTCCAAGAAGGCCACAGTAGAGAAGGAGAAGGCAGAGGCAGACATCCGCACAGGCACAGTAAGACGTGGAGAAGCAGAGTAGACATCAAGGACTGTCTCAGCTTTGTGCGGAGTCAGCGTACGTTTTTCCAGGCGGGGAGGACGGATAGGACAATCCCTCAGGAAGTGTTCGGTACTAGCACAGTACAGGCAGAGGTTCTCCATACGGCGTCGTGTCCTCTCTTGAGGTGTCAGGCGAGACCGGTCGACCTGCATAGCCTCCACGGCGGGAGGCACAGGAACAGATTGCAGGGGACCAGAGGAGAGAGGAGCCGAGGAGAAGAAACGCCTCGTGCGAACAGAGTCCATATCTTGGCGGAGTTCCTGACGCCTTTCGGAAAAACGCATGTCAATGCGAGTGGCTAGGTGAATAAGTTCATGTAGATTAGCAGGAATTTCTCGTGCGGCCAGAACATCTTTAATGTTGCTGGATAGGCCTTTTTTGAAGGTCGCGCAGAGGGCCTCATTATTCCAGGACAATTCTGAAGCAAGAGTACGGAATTGTACGGCATACTCGCCAACGGAAGAATTACCCTGGACCAGGTTCAACAGGGCAGTCTCAGCAGAAGAGGCTCGGGCAGGTTCCTCAAAGACACTTCGGATTTCCGAGAAGAAGGAGTGTACAGAGGCAGTGACGGGGTCATTGCGGTCCCAGAGCGGTGTGGCCCATGACAGGGCTTTTCCGGACAGAAGGCTGACTACGAAAGCCACCTTAGACCTTTCAGTGGGAAACAGGTCCGACATCATCTCCAGATGCAGGGAACATTGGGAAAGAAAGCCACGGCAAAACTTAGAGTCCCCATCAAATTTATCCGGCAAGGATAGGCGTAGCCCAGGAGCGGCCACTCGCTGCGGAGGAGGTGCAGGAGCTGGCGGAGGAGATGACTGCTGAAGCTGTGGTAGTAACTGTTGTAGCATAACGGTCAGTTGAGACAGCTGTTGGCCTTGTTGCGCTATCTGTTGTGACTGCTGGGCGACCACCGTGGTGAGGTCAGCGACAACTGGCAGAGGAACTTCAGCGGGATCCATGGCCGGATCTACTGTCACGATGCCGGCTGGCAGGTAGTGGATCCTCTGTGCCAGAGAGGGATTGGCGTGGACCGTGCTAGTGGACCGGTTCTAAGCCACTACTGGTTTTCACCAGAGCCCGCCGCAAAGCGGGATGGTCTTGCTGCGGCGGTAGTGACCAGGTCGTATCCACTAGCAACGGCTCACCTCTCTGGCTGCTGAAGATAGGCGCGGTACAAGGGAGTAGGCAGAAGCAAGGTCGGACGTAGCAGAAGGTCGGGGCAGGCAGCAAGGATCGTAGTCAGGGGCAACGGCAGAAGGTCTGGAACACAGGCTAGGAACACACAAGGAACGCTTTCACTGGCACAATGGCAACAAGATCCGGCAAGGGAGTGCAGGGGAAGTGAGGTGATATAGGGAAGTGCACAGGTGAACACACTAATTGGAACCACTGCGCCAATCAGCGGCGCAGTGGCCCTTTAAATCGCAGAGACCCGGCGCGCGCGCGCCCTAGGGAGCGGGGCCGCGCGCGCCGGGACAGAACAGACGGAGAGCGAGTCAGGTACGGGAGCCGGGGTGCGCATCGCGAGCGGGCGCTACCCGCATCGCGAATCGCATCCCGGCTGGCAGCGGAATCGCAGCGCCCCGGGTCAGAGGATGTGACCGGAGCGCTGCAGCGGGGAGAGTGAAGCGAGCGCTCCGGGGAGGAGCGGGGACCCGGAGCGCTCGGCGTAACACAGGGCCATTGGATATCACAACTCTTATTCTTTGAGAGAGATTAATACAAATAAGAAGCCACTAGACCAAGATGGGCCTTTTACTGTTAATGCCCCGGTAAGACAAACCATTGCTACAGATAGATAACTAGGACAGAGTTCAAGTGAGACTAACCTGAACTAACCATAAGCTAGTAGGTCAAGAGGAAGGTCCTTCTGCCCTACTGTGATTAAAAGACTGTCATGTTGGTCACCTGTTACTACAGCAGATATGACGGGTGCCCGAAGGAGTAACAGAGACAGGAGTACTCAAAAACATTGAAGTGTGTGCTTCTCATCTGTGAAGATCCAAAGTCTATCCACTGTTTAAGTTGTGAAGTCCCACAGTAAAGACCAAAGAAAACCCCAATCTTTGTCTGTTCCCCTATAACTGGTATCAATGGTCAGTGGTTCAGGGGGCTATACTGAACTGCCTCCACCCTGTGCTTCCGGGCAACAAATCCACCCACATCCTCTTCACAGGCACGACTGGTGATTTCAGGCACTAACATCCTCCTGCTTACTCCATTTTAAATTAGTAGGACATAAGTGGGACCATTAGGTAACCAAGGCTAGGGTAATGTTTCCATTTTTTTTTTAAACCCTATCAGCTATTTAATCACTCTATAGAGGATTTACCGGCTCTTTAAAGGGAACCTGTCATCACTTTCATGCTGCCTGAACCATCAGTTATCTGGTCGGTTGCTGGTGGCTTCTGTCCGCCTTGTCAGCTTTAATTGGTAGATTTCTCCCTATGCCTCAACAAGCAGAGATCTATCAATCAAGGCATGTGTGGTGGGGAGAAACCCCCGGTAACCACCCTGATGGGTTGTGGTTCAGGCAGCATAAAAGTAATCACAGGTTACCTTTAAGGTAAGGCTTACAATAAAGCAGGGGACCTCTTACACATTCAACTTTCATTTACATTTTTGGATTATAGTAAATAATATTAATTCATTGTAATAACTAATTCATTGTAATAAAAAACATGCAAAAACTTAGTGACGTGGTCTCCTCGGTTTATTATTACAGTACAGGGTGTGTTTAGAGCTGGAAATGTGTTTTCTTTGTTAGTGTTAATAAACCAGTGGTCTGAAGCATCTGAATAATTGAAGGGCAATAAAGCATCCTTAGAATTTGGAAAAGACCCTGCAGAACACAGTCATTCCTCACATTTACCTGAAGAAAGGAAGGTAAGATTTCACTTCTGCTGCAAATATATTGTATTAGGCATTTTTTTCCGTTTTGCATATATTTAACCCTTTCTTAATTCAGTCTTGTGTATAAGAAAATTGGAAATGTAAAAATACCTTACAGTCTTAAATCCACAGACTGCATTAGAAGAAAAGTTACTGAATACCTTCCCAGTTCCCAGCCAATGTTACAGTAGATGTACCCAACAAGGGGTCAAATATTACAGCTGGTTTTCAGGCTCAGAATGGCCCACCAGGGGGTCATGAGCAGTTAGGTGTGGCAGACATGTTCTTGTATTTTGCCATGATCACACATTTTAGGTTGCGATTTTGTGTCTGTGATGAAAGGGGATGTGGAGGATATGGAGATCATCACCCCCCCCCCCCCCCCCCCCCCCCCCGCCATCTTAATGCCCTTGTGTCATTATTACCCCCTCCCTCTGATCCCTTTTTGCCATCATCAGAGAATGGAAAAATGGGATCAGAGGGAGGTGGGAATAATGGCACAAGGGCATTAAGATGGAGGGGGGGGGAGGGATAATGGCAAAAGGGGATCAGAGGGAGGAGGAATAATGGCACAGGGGGATTAAGATGAAGGGGGGGGGATAATCATTACCCCCCCCCCCATCTTAATCCCCCTGTCCCATTATTCCCCCCTCTCTCTGATCCCCTTTTGCCATTATCCCCCCCCCCCCCCTCCATCTTAATGCCCTTGTGCCATTATTTCTCTCCCCACCCCCATCTCCCCTCCAATCCCCCTGGGTTAATACATACCAATAACATCCCTCCCATACACTTGGTTTTTACTTTTTTTTTTTTACATTACCCAGCCTTTTTGGGTATACAGCGCGTCCCATTCCCGGAGTCCCGTTCGGCGGCGCCACACTGACGGGTGACGTAAAGTAGCCAGTAATGTAGCCGGAGCTGCGGCCATGGTTCTTTACATAGAGCTGCCCTAGGGGTATGCGTACCACCGGTTTAGAACCCCTGTTCTAAAGCGATATAACTAAAGCGGAAGGTCCAATTAGATGATTCCTATCACAATGACTGCAGAAGTCAGCCTACTCATTACTCAATGGAGAACAAATAGACAACCCCTACAATACCAGACCTTTCCTTCATTGATAATTGATAATTCTCTTCAGCTCTGTAACTAAAACATAAAGCTGATAGCACATATCATATTACACAGACAAATCGCATTCCGTCCTAGTGCTATTTTATTCTTTTTTACACGTCAATACATACATTTTTTTATACTGGTTTATTTATTTTCTGCATTTGTTACGACAAGTGTGAATAGTAGGACCTCTCAGCAAGGGAAATCTGTTCAATTAGAAAATATATTTTTTTTTTATCAGCCTCAAGACCTTTTGGGTGGAGATGAGAGAGAGAGAGAGAGGGAGAGAGAGAGAGAGAGAGAGAGAGAGAGAGAGAGAGAGAGAGAGAGAGAGAGAGCAAAGTGCTGAAATAATTTGTTTTCACAGTGCACAGATCTTATAAGAAACAAGCACAAAATCCTGCCTGCTTTCCAGTCTCTAAGAAGAATGAGAATAATTGAAAATACGGTAATTTGGAAAATGGACTAAAAAGTGTTTAGGTTATTGTGTCTGATGAAACATTCCTTTGTGTATCATCACACACTTCATAGGACATTAAAGAGAAGGTCTAAAGAGAAGACAGGACAACTGGAGAAGACTACTGTATTTGAAACTAATCGGACAGAATGTCATAATTTAACATCAGTTTTATGCTAAATGTACATGACTAGATACCATGTGATCTCTTCAGCTTATTACAGCTCTGGGTACGTTTCATCCTGGAAATCTGTCGTTAGGTGGTGGCTCCATTGACCCAGTGAGGCTGGCAATGTTAGCAGTTAAAAGCACATAAGAAGACTCGGAAGCAGACCATGCAGAATTGTCAGGTAGAAGATTTATTGGGAATAGCAGAAGGTAAGATTTGCACTGACTTTTTTTTTGTCTAAACAGTATTGTGTGATACAAATGAATTATTAGACTTTCTCTTGCATTTCTCTTATACATGAAGCAGAGTGCAGGATGACTTCTATCTGTAATTTATACCGGGGTTCTCAACCTCTATTGCCAGAATATCCTTTAGCAGCCCAATTCCAAATATTGTTCAACCCCCCCCCCCCCCCCACCTATTTGAATATAGTGCAATTTATATGTTTTTCTTTAATCCCTATTCTCTCCCCAGGCCCCCTTCTCCTCTTCCGATACACATATATATATATATATATATATATATATATATATGTGTGTGTATATATATATATATACATATATATATATATAAATGGATGTAGGCAGCACACCAAAATAGGTGAAAAAATAAGTGCTTTATTCCAAGGAAAATTGACAACGTTTCAGCGATCTCATTTGAAAATGGCGGTGAGAGATCGGTGAAACGTTGTCAATTTTCCTTGGAATAAAGCACTTATTTTTTCACCTATTTTGGTGTGCTGCCTACATCCATTTATATTTAAAGAGGACCGGAGCACCGAGGTTCAAGAGCTTGCACCCAACCATCTGAATACAAGGAGGTGCTGCTTCATATGATAATTGTTATATATATATATATATATTTGCCCTAGGTTGAACTTGATGGACTCTTGTCTTTTATCAACCTTACGACCTATGTAACTCACAGGTGGAGTTGTTCCCTTTTCCTTTTCTTCACTGTCCAGCCTAGACTGCCATTAATATTTCTCCTGGCCAAGACTTCTCCACAAAACCTGCCAGACAAACATTTTAGGCTCCTTTCTCCAGAACAATGCCAACCTCTTTACAAACTCTCTGTCACAAGTAGCGCTGCAGCCCACATGCGAACGCCGGGCTCTCACTCTCCTCTCCGCATCTCTGTCCCCTCCACTGTTCCCTGCTCCTAGAGCGCGCATGCGCCGGCTACCTCAGACTTAAAGGGCCAGCGCACCATTGATTGATGCATGTCTGGTCCTGTGTCTACTTAACTTCCTGCCTTTGCTGGATCTATGTGCTTACTAGCCCTAGAGAAAGCGTTCCAGTTGTGTGTTGATTACAGTGTTCCAGACCTCTAGCTTCGTTCCTGACCACGCTCCTGAGCCACCTGCCCTGACCTCTTGCCTGTCCAGACTACGAGTTTGCCTCATCTTACCTGTGCCATGTAACACCTCAGCAGCCTATGTGGAAGAGTCGTATCAGGGGTAGCGACCTGGGTGCCGACTGCCACAGCAAGTCCATCCCGCTTTGCGGGGGGCTCTGGTGAAAAACAGCAGCACCTTAGACTCCGCTCCCTGGCCCACCCCATCATCCACACAGGTTCAGCGGATTCACTGCTCCACTGCCGTTACACTCCCCAGCTTTGTGCCCCAATATATAAGATAGGCCTCCTCTGTGCCCCTATAGTTGTAGGCCTCCTCACTGCCCCCATTTATAGTTGTAGGTCCCTAAAATGCCCCCATATACAGTTGTTGGCACTCATGCTGCCCCATGTAGTTGTAGGCCCTTATACTACCTTGCTTGGTTCACTGCTTGTCTGGTTAGGAGCCCTAACTGCTTTGTCCTATAGCAGTAGGTCCCAGATCTGGAGGAGTTGTGGACCACCAAAGCTGGCCACAGCAGCTCGGTGCCCGAATTTCTCCTCTGCTATCCTCCTGCTCTGCTCTTTGTTGCAATGATGTCAGCGTACCAGCAGCCATGGCTCAATGGTCGTGGCCACTTTAGAAGCAGCGAAAAGTGGCTGCAGCTGCCTTTACAGATTTTTTCTGAGTATCCCCAGGAGAACTGGTAAGTACTCCTGGGGGTACATGTACTTTATACCCATAACATTATAAACATAACTTTGATGGCATACAATGAAGAAGTGTAGTTTTAACTGTACCTACACTACACAGGAGATGTTGCTATACAGTATCCCACATAAGTGAGTACATCCCTCTTTTACCATATCTTTTCCTGTGACAACACTGAAGAAATTACCCTCTGGTACAATGTAAAGTAGTGAGTGCACAGCCTGTATAACAGTGTTTAATGTATTGTCCCCTTATAATCATTCAACACACAGCCATGTGTCTTAACCTTGTCGACAAAAGTGAGTACAGCCCTAAGTGGAAATGTCCAAATTTGACCCAAGGTCTGAGGTGTGAATGGGGAGCAGGTATCTTAAATTTGGATTTATCGCTCTCACACTCTCTAATACTGGTCACTGAAAGTTCAACATGGCACCTTACAGCAAAGAACTCTCTGTGGATCTCAAATTTTTATTTATTTTTTGCTCTACATAAAGATGGCATAGGCTATAAGAAGTTTTCCAAGACCCTGATACTGAGCTGCAGCATGGTGAGCAAGACTATACAATGGTTTCATAAGACAGGTTCCACTGGAACAGGCCTTGCCATGGTAAACCAAAAAAGTTGAGTACATGTGCTCACAACCAAGTGTGGCCGTATGTATTTGATTATCATTATCTGATTTATGTACTATATGACCAAGGAGAGCATTATTGTGTACATTTGGGCTAATAACTTGTTTTATAGTATACATTCTGTACTTATGGGAGGGGTTCATGCCCCCCCCCCCCCCTAGTTGTGGAGTCAGCTCGAAGTTTGAGATTTTTTAATAGTTTTTAAAGGAGCTGTTTTTGTATTTATTCATGTATTCTGATCATAATAAAGCTTGCTATATTTTTGGATATTTTGGTGGGTGTGTTTCTCTCTATGAATTGTATATGCACGTGTTCAGTGTTATATCCAAAGGGGGTCTTTGAGAAATAGATGTATGAGTGCTGCCAGCATTGCTGCAGAGGTTGAAGGGGCCTGTGGCCTTAATTAGCATATTAGTGATGGGGGACAGACAGGCAGAGAATATGGAGGAGGCAGGGGAACTGGGTGAGCCGGCTCCCTGCCTACATTGTGCTCTTTAGTGCAATGCAGCAGCAAGAACGCAGTGTTAGAAATCTGCATATACTGAATGGATTTAAGTGGGTTAAGTGACCTACACTATAACACAGTATATTCGGTTAAGTGCGAGTAAACAGGGTGTCAGATTATTTTTCATGGCTGTGTGTTGAGTTATTCTGAGTGTTCACAACTGTTAGGCTACATTCACACTATGGTTTTGGCATATGTTTGCGAGACCCGTGCCGCATCCCATCCATTTAAATGAGCCAACCAAAGTAAGCTAATGACTCCGGTCAAACTGTATATGGTTTTGTTGTCAGACTGAAAATCATGGTCTGGCGCAGTTTATAGTCCAACAATAAAACCTGATACCATTCAAAAATGAGCCAACCTGAGTAACTATCTGACTCATGTAGGCTCATTCAAATTAATGGGATGCGACACAGGTCCGACAAACGGATCCAGCCACCGTATGGCATAATCGTGATGTGAATGCGCCCTTATACAGGCTGTGCACTCTCTACTTTACATTGTAGCAGAGTGTCATTTCTTCCATGTTGTCACATGAAAAAAATATTATAAAATATTTACAAAAATGGGACGGGTATACTCACTTATGTGAGATGCTGTATATACAACCTGCTACAACATTTCTCAATATAAGAGATGCATAGTTTTGTCTTTTGCTTGTTTCCCACTTTAGAACTGATTTTTATGCAGTCTACCACATACATCTCACTGTTTTAAGCCAAAATAAAGAGAGAGTAAAGAAGAGAAAAGTTATTTTCCTGAATATAAATTGGCCAAATTGTAAAAAAGATCTTATTTGTTATGTTTTTAGCAGTGCCATGTAAACATTCCATTCTATTTAGCCTTTATTAAAAGCATACACTATAACAACCATTTTGCGCTGGCATGAGACTGAAATTTTTCCCTGTATGCCTGAATGGCTAGTATTATATACCAAATAGCCTTTCCCCAAAATACAGGGTGGGTCATTTATATGGATACACCTTAATAAAATGGGAATGGTTGGTGATAATAACTTCCTGTTTGTGGCACATTAGTATATGTGAGGGGGGAAACTTTTCAAGATGGGTGTGATCATGGCAGCCATTTTGAAGTCAGACAATTTGAATCCAACTTTTGTATTTTCAATAGAAAGAGGGTTGTGTGACACATCAAACTTGGGAATTTCACAAGAAAAACAATGATGTTCTTGGTTTTAACGTAACTTTATTCTTTCATGAGTTATTTACAAGTTTCTGACCACTTATAAAATGTGTTCAATGTGCTGCCCATTGTGTTGGACTGTAAATGCAACCCTCTTCTCCCACTCTTCACACACTGATAGCAACACTGCTGCTAGCACAGGCTTCCAGTATCCATAGCTTCAGGTGCTGCACATCTCATATCTTCACAGCATAGACAATTGCCTTCAGATGACCCCAAAGATAAAAGTCTAAGGGGGTCAGATTGGGATACCTTGGGTGCCATTCAACTGGCCCACGATGACCAATCCACTTTCCAGGAAACTGTTCATCTAGGAATGCTCGGACCTGACACCCATAATGTGGTGGTGCACCATCTTGCTGGAAAAACTCAGGGAACGTGCCAGCTTCAGTGCATAAAGAGGGAAACACATCATCATGTAGCAATTTTGCATATCCAGTGGCCTTGAGGTTTCCATTGAAGAAGAATGGCCCCACTATCTTTATACACCATATACCACACCATAACATACATTTTTGTGTTCCAACAGTCTTGGAGGGATCTATCCAATGTGGGTTAGTGTCAGACCAATAGCGGTGGTTTTGTTTGTTAACTTCACCATTCACATAAAAGTTTGCCTCATCACTGAACAAAATCTCCTGCGTAAACTGAGGGTCCTGTTCCAATTTTTGTTTTGTCCATTCTGCAGCACCTGAAACTATGAATACTGGAAGCCTGTGCTAGCATTTCTCCTGCGGTGTTGCTATCAGTGTGTGAAGAGTGGGAGAAGAGGGTTGCATTGACAATCCAACACAATGGGCAGCACATTGAACACATTTTTGTAAGTGGTCAGAAACTTGTAAATAAATCATGAAAGAATAAAGTTACGTTAAAATCAAGCACATCATTGTTTTTCTTGTGAAATTCCTAATTAGTTTGATGTGTCACACAACCCTCTTTCTATTGAAAGGTTTCCCCCCTCACATATACTAATGTGCCACAAACAGGAAGTTAATATCACCAACCATTTCCATTTTATTAAGGTGAATCCACATAAATGGCCCACCATGTAGAATCAAAACACAATTGAAAAAACTTTACTTTTGGTTTACAAGTTGAAAGGGTGTATGCAAACCATAATGATTTCTCCCAGACATCATTTGTCTCTTAAAAATCTGCCAGACAGATATCCTAGGCTCTGCGCTTCTCTAGCACCAAATCCTGATCTATAGTTCCCTCAAACAGTAATAATGCCTCATTTGGTGCCCCATTAGATAGGTATGTCCCCACAACATATAGATATCTATTGGTTCCATCAAGGAGGAAGGCCCCCATTTTTTAGCTACATCACCCCAGCAGCCAAATAATTTCTGTTAGGAAGATAGATTCTTAGGTAGGTAGTTCCCCAGTAAGTAGGTATGTTCTTCCTTTATGTATGTCTCCCATTAGGCAGGTTTGTCCCTATTAGTTATTAATATTCCCCACTAGGCAGGTAATTCCTCCAGAAGGAGGTACAGCCCCTAGTAAGCAGATTTGTTGTCGTCCCCCCCCCCCCCATTAACCTGGTACTGTATGTCACCCCAGTAGGCAGGTAGTTCCCAGACCAGCCAGGTATGTCACATTATAGGTAGGTAGTTCCCCTATGAGCCAGGTATGTCCCTCAAAAATGGTAGGTAGTCCCCCTTTGTGATAAAAAATAATGAAAACAAAAAATATACTGTATGCTCACCTTCTCTCCTGTGCAGAGCAGCCAAGTCTCCTGTTTCCGTGTTTCCGCCTCTGCTCTGGTGTAGGTGCCAATGACAAAGGATGTCACCACTTGCCTGTCCGAACCAGAGGTCAGACCCCACTCATGTTGTAGGCCCCAGGCTAAAGCTGCCTGGGACCTACACACAGCTTTTAACTGTATGAGTAACCTAACTGGAATAAATACCCTAATAAGTGTTAAATAATAAATAGCAGTTGTGCATTTATGCTGGGGGAGGAGATCCTGCGCTTGTGGTCCATTGCTAAGGGCAATCCCAAACATAAAATTCTTACAATGGGGGATGCCTGCAGCAGACTACAAGTGCCACGATGGCATCCTACACCAGATGAAAGGTGTGGATGTGTAACATATAGAGTAATACATACATTTCGGTGCACTACTGTGGTAGATGTAAACAGTGACATATGGCTAACCCTCAAACTGATGTTAAAATTGAGACATTAGCCAGTATATCCTTATATGAAGGACATACCTGAGCTCACACACCAACACCAAGGATTCTCAAGTGGCACGGGACCTGACACTAACCCTGCCGTACGGGCAATACCAGGGACTAGTGGGCAATTACAGCAGCATTAGGTCCGGCAACACATTAGCCAACTTGGGTGGGGCTTATAGTCTGCCTCCCTCCTCCCATTGTATGTGTGCCCAGCCACAGTGGAGGTAACTGGGAGCAGGCTGTGAGTCGGACCTAATGCTGCTGTAATTGCCCACTGGCCAAGGAATATAATAGTTAGTAGAACTCTTTGCAAGCTATTGCCAAAGCTGCATGGTTGACTGCATTGTCAGGCTGAAAAGGGGAGTCCGCTGAGGATGTGAGAGACGTCAGCCTGGAAGGGAGCCAAGGAGGATTGGCTAGAGACTGACAATTCACTGGAAAGGCTTTACAGTAGATTGTGTTGCGTAACAGCTTGGAATAGACTGGTAAAGATAGTGTGTGGCAGCAAGTTGGCAGCCCTGAGACTTGTGTTGTGATCTGGATGGTTCAGTTCTGTACTACCATTGGATGGAAGAGCATGGTGAGTTGGGGAAGCACTCTTGAAAGTTACCCTTCTTTTAAGTTCTGGGAAGCAATATGGTGTTATCACTGTCACTGTCACTGTTATCAAGCACTTCGTGCCACTGTTGTGTAAAAAAAATTCTTTTGAAACTAATCTGCAACAGTTTCTTTAAAGGGTGAACTATTGACCACCATTGCATATATTTTGCCAAAGATTATATACCGTAGGTTTTATAGGGTAACTCAGATGCTTTTTTGAAAAATGACAATTTTTTCTAAATGACAATGATTTTTAATTTGGCAATTAAATGCTTGAACAAGGCATCATTCTCCCAACTACCGGTCTTTTATAGCTTCCTTTTTTTTGTTTCCACAACCCCTGTCTCCAGCACGAGACCCAATATAATATTATTCTATAGCACTGGATCTCACTCTGGAGAAGAAGTGGGAATCTTCATCCATTATTGTACAGCTGGGAGAACAGTGCCTTGTTCAGGCATATAGGCACCCATTTTAAAATGAATGTGATTTAGGAAATGTAACTGCTTATTTTTCATGAAATTGACAATACAATTGTAGGTTCGCTTTAAGTACAAGTGTCTGAATCAGGACTGGATTTTTGGGGTATTGACACGATATGCTTACCGTGTTTTTTCACATATTCACAGCTTCTATGTAATTAATCCACCATAAATAAAGAACAAGTGACTTGGACCAAGGCAAACAATAATCTTTGGGACCTTTCACGTTCTTGGACTTCAGGTAACTTCCTTTGCCACCTGTTATTAGAATATTCATATGTTATTTGTCCAGTGGAACTACAGTCACAAAATTTGTTTTGTATTTTTCCATAGATTGGTATGGACAGAGTCACACTCATACATTGCCACATTTAAAGGGGTACTCCACTGGAAAACATGTTGTTGTAAATCAACAGATGACAGAAAGTTAAACATATTTATAAATTACTTCTATTAAAATCTTAATCCTTCCAGTACTTATCAGCTGCTGTATGCTCCACAGGAAATTATTTTCTTTTTGAATTTCCTTTCTGTCTGACCACAGTCCTCTCTGCTGACACCTAGGAACTGTCTAGAACAGGAGAGATTTGCTATGGGGATTTGATCCTACTCTGGCCAGTTCCTGACATGGACAGAGGTGTCAGCAGAGAGCACTGTGGTCAGACAGAAAGGAAATTCAAAAAGAAAAGAACTTCCTGTGGAGCATACAGAAGCTTATAAGTGCTAGAAGGATTAAACATTTTTTATAGAAGTCATATACAAATCTGTTTAATTTTCTGGCACCAGTTTTCCAGTATAGTACCCCTTTAAGCTCAGTCATTGAACCCACAATTGGGATTGCTACCTATCAGACATTTACAGCATATGATGCTGATATGATATTAATGTCTAAGCTAGATAATTTATCTGTGGAAAGAAATTAAAAACTTAGTGTTTACTCAGCATAAAAATGATATGCTAACTTAATTCTGTGGCTCAGTATGGTTACTAGTATCCTAATTTAATATTGATTATGTTATGTTTCACTACTTTTAAACATGTTTTAAAATTGCTTTGCCGCGCCATATTCTGACACCTATAACTGATTTGCTTTTCCATCTTTACAGCTGTATAAAGGCTATATGACTCCTAGAAGACCTCAGAGTCTTATACCAGATTTCTCTGGGGAACTGCAACAGTTGGGAAGCAGAACAACTTTTTAAGACTAATCAATGACAAGTCAATGGCCTATTGATCAGATCCAGATTTGGCAAATCTAACTGTAGATTAAACATTCATATTACTTACCCTTTTTGCCTTGTACTAAACAAGTGCATCTCATTTAAACTAACAGTTGTCTACAATTAATTAAATGGAGCCATTTCCATACTTTGGACAACTCTACCTTGTCCTACAGATGTTCCCCAAATAACCCCTTTATTTGCAGGTGTACCTGAGCTTGGGCAAAAATGGTGCTAAATCAGCAGACAAAGAGTAAAGAGGAACAAGCCATAGTCAGTACAAAGAGAGCAGCGAAGTACAAAATCAGAGGCAAAACAAAAGTCAGGACAGGCAATTAATGAAACCTAGAGGGTGACACAGTACAAAGTCAGCAAAGGCAAAGTCAGGTTACAATCAGAGGTCAGGTTACAGGGAAGCAAAAGCAGAGGATCGCTAATGCTGGGATAAACCACAATCATGGGCACAGGCTGAGAACACTGAGGAGCTTAAGTATTCCACCTCTGGAGAGGCATGAGCACCAATGCTGAAGCTGACTGGCCCAATGCTAATACCTCCTTATTGGCCAGGCAGTGCTGTGGTACAATGGTCATCTCAAAACTAGATAATATTGTATGTTGAGGGACCACTGTATATGTATTCAGTAATATATAATTCTGAGTATGATTGCTTAGTATTTACTTGGTCAGTTTAGTATACCATTCTTGTTTATTGGCATAGAGGCTTTTTTCTAATAAATTTGGCCTATTGTATGTATTTTAAAATGTAAGGTGTGTATATTTTTCTTGCTTATGTCTTTAAGATTAGAATGAAACATACTTATAAAAAGATATTGTCGGCCATCTCCAGTCGTTTATTATTTGCCCTACATGGCGCTGCTATGGTGACACTACTGGTGCATTATACGGGAGAGAAGTCCTTCTGGATTCTTTTTTGTGGAGTATTTCTCTTGTTCATTGAGATGATCGTGACACTGAAAATGACAAAACATGGAGAATGGAAATGGTAATATGGACCACAGGAAACCTAAATCATACACATGGTTCCTATATAGAGAGATAGACAGACAATTCCTTTTAGTCAACATTAATAGGTGATATACAGTATTTCGAGCACTTAAAGTTCATAGGAAAAAATATAAAAGTAAAACTAGCATACAGTGTATATATGTTTTTAATAGAGGAAGGGGAAAAAACTGCTCCCAGACTGGGAACATAAGACCGGTAATGTTGAAATTCATTCCTTTCAAAACACGACCAAGCAGACATAATAACACCATAAAAACACTTAAAATGAATGGCATATTTTTAAAAGCACTCAGAGGTTTTCCCACAAATGAAAAAGATGGCTTTCAGAGTCGGCTATAACACCTATTGACAATAATGGGAGGGAACAAAAATGGCCAAGCACAGGGAGCAACACGGTTTACATAACTATGGTAGGGAGATAAAGAATATGTTGTGAGGCTACCTAGGGAGCCATCTATTTAATTCCTGGGCTAACCCCTTTACAAATGCTTTTTTTTAAAAAGTTGTGTTTTTTCAAAATTCAGTAAGCAGAAACAACTGTGAATTATTTAATCAGCTTTTTTTTTTTTGTCAGATGCCATTTGGACTACACCTGATTCCCAGTACCAGTGTCAGTTGGCCATTTTACAGACTAAGCCCCTGCTGCCTGATCTTCCCTACCTAATCCTTGTGGGGGAGGAAAAGCAACAAAGGAGGAAGCTTCTGTCCTCCTACCCCATCCTTAAATCCTGACCCCATATCCCCTCCTCATATCCCGACTCCAAATCCTCTCCTCATATTCCAACCTCATATCCTATCCTAATATCTCGATCCCATATCCCGTCCTCATACTCCATCCTCATATCTGTCCCCATATCCCGTCCTCAAATCCCGTCATCATATCCCAACCTCATATCCCATCCTCATATCCTGTCCTCATATCTAATCCCCATTTCTAATCCTCATATCCCGTCCTCAAGTGGAGATGAGTTGTGATGAATATTTTGTAAGCTGAAAATAAAAGGGGTGTGTCTTAACGGGCGGGCGTGTCTTTGCAATTTGAGGCATGGAATGCGGGGAGGGTGTGGACCGATGCATTCACCAGGAGATGCAGAGCGGAGCTAGTGGAGTAAGGTACCGGAAGTCCTATATACTTACATGGGACTTGAAACAAAACCCCATCCTTTACATATGGGCGTAGGTTAGGGTTAAATTAACTATTACAGTGGGGATCAAAAGTTTGGGCACCCAGGTAAAAATTTGTATTAATGTGCATAAAGAAGCCAAGGAAAGATGGAAAAATCTCCAAAAGGCATCAAATTACAGATTAGACATCCTTATAATATGTCAACAAAAGTTAGAAGAATGGGCAAAGATACCTCAAACAAGAACTGAAAGACTCTTGGCTGGCTACAAAAAGCGTTTACAAGCTGTGATACTTGCCAAAGGGGGCAGTACAAGATATTAACTCTGCAGGGTGCCCAAACTTTTGCTGACGCCATTTTTTTGTTTTCGGTTATTTTGAAAGTGTAAATGATGGAAATAAAATCTAACTTTTGTTGACATACTATAAGAAGGTCTAATCTGTAATTTGATGCCTTTTGGAGATTTTTCCATCTTTCCTTGACGTCTTTATGCACATTAATACAAATTTTTACCTGGGGTGCCCAAACTTTTGATCCCCACTGTATACATATTAACTTGACATATAAGTAACATGTGACCAAGTATTATCGAAATATCTCCAGCCATACAGAAGTAATGCTGGAACATACATTTCCCATAAATTTGCATTGGACTTTCAACAAAAACCCTGATCCTCGCAAATGGGAGTAGGTTAGGGAAAAATTGACTATCCTAAATTTTAGTGGACATATAAGTAACATGTGACCGAGTATTATCTCCAGCTGTTTGGAAGTTATGCAGTAACATATGTTTCCCACAGACTTGTATGGGACTTTAAAGAAAAACCCTGACTGCAAATGGGAGTGGTTAAGGGTTAAGTTTCATGTTAATATCTTTAGTTGTTTGGAAGTGATGTTAGAATATACACACATACACATATACACACATACATACACACATAGTTATATATATATATACTAGCTGAGTACGCCGCTCTGCCCGGTTTTTCCTACTTAATCCTTGCGGGGGAGGAAAAGCAACAAAGGAGGAAGCTTTTGTCCTCAAATCCTGACACCATATCCTCTCCTCATATTATGACCTCATATCCTGTCCTAATATCTCAACCTCATATCCCATCCTCATATCCCGACCTCATAGCCCAACCTCGTATCAAGTCATTTCCCGACAACCTCATATCCAATCCTCATATCCCATCCTCATATCCTGTCCTCATATCCCGTCCTCATATCCTGACCTCATGATGTGTACAACAACTGAAAAGCTAATAGTTGTTAGCCAGTTAGGGTGAGCAGAGCACTAAAAGCCACAATCACCTGCTATTAGTACCTAATACAGGTTGCGTAGCGGAGCGTATTGTCCTCTATTAAGTGTAACCTGTACATACATAGGTGATGTACGATTTTGTTCCTGTTAAAGTCTTAAGGGCCTAGTTACTGTGAACGGCCATCCAAAAGTACACACCTGCTTCTGTTCTAGACAAATACTGTTTTAGGTGTAGTGGAGCGTATTGTACTCCCCTCATAAGTGAATACGACGTACGTGCATCTACGTGGCGTACCATTTTGTTCCTGTTATAGTCCTAAGGGCTTAATTACTATGAAAGGCCAGCCAAAAGTACACACCTTCTGCTGTTCTAGACAAATACTGTTTTAAGTGTAGTGGAGAGTATGTCAGGCTAATTATATATACTAAGTATGTCAGGCAGAGAAGTGTCAGGACGTGCACAGAGGAGTGGCAGAGGCCTAAATTTATCAGGCGCAGGCAGAGGTTACAGCAGACTAGGGGCGAGTGGCAGCAGGAGTCGCAGTGAGAGGCCTGAGCTCCCGGTATCAGCTAGCGGTCGTGTCTCGACAAACAACCCATCTGCCATTATTGACTGATTAACTCAGTAATCCACTTAATCACAAGTGACATCTAATATCCCCAGTCAACAGTCGGTGGGTTCCTCAGACACAACCCTAAGTTGGCATGGCCCGGGAGCAGTCCCTGTCCTCCAATTGCCTCTGTCCTATGCTGTTCCCTCCCCCATAGAAGTATCCTATGCTGTGGGTTCAGCTCCACTTTTTAGTCAGGATGATATCTTAGAGGACAGTCAGCAGCTACTGCCCAGCCAAGAAGTGGAGGAGACATCCCCAGCTTCCTTCGCTAGGCAGGCAAGTAGTGATGAGGAGTGGCATGGTAGGTGGTTTTGGGAGCGTTTAGGCTCCTGAAGCACACACTGTTGAGGAATTTGAGGAGGACATCAGTGACGTGCAGACACAACTCGATGATAATGAAGCCGATTGCACTTGTCCATCGCAATCGTCCATCCTCTCGCAGGTCTGACTCCCCCCGCTCACCTTCCACTGCCATGGCTGCTGGGGCGGGGTGGGGTGTCAGGAGCAGTACCAGCTATAGCAGCAGCAGCCTGAGTCTACAGTCACTGATGAGTAGCTCTCTTCACCCACATAGTAAAGCAACTCATCAGCAGCAGATAGACCTGGAGCAGGACCTGAACCAGCAGGTAGTGGCATACCTTGACATGGCCCTGCCAAAACACTTTGAAGATCCGCTGGACTTTAGCAGCCAAACTTGATTTGGGGCTGCAACTACCAGAGTTTGCCCTGGAAAAGCTGTCCTGCCTGGCCAGTATTGTGCCATCAGAGCAGGTGTTTAGTGCGGTGGAGGCCATAGTAGCTCCAAGTTGAAAATATTTTTATATTAATTTATTTAAAATTTTCAATTTAAATGTTAAAAAATATCTTTAATCTTTTCAATTATGAGGCTCTATGGTCTCGTCAGGCTGCTGCCACTTCCAGGCTGTCATTCTGCCACTATATGGTCTCCTCATGCTTCTGCCTCTTCCAGACTGTGTCATTCAGCCACTATATGGTCTCCTCATGCTTCCGCTTCCTCCAGGTTGTGTCATTCAGCCATTATATGGTCTCCTCATGCTGCTGGCACATTAAATAAAATTTTTATGTTAATCTATTTATAATCTTCAATTTAAAATTTTAAATATATCTTTAATCTTTTCAATTATGAGGCCCTATGGTCTTGTCAGGCTGCTGCCACTTCCATGCTGTCATTCTGCCACTATATGGTCTCCTCATGCTGCCGCCACCTCCAGGCTGTGTCATTCTGCCGCCATTCAGTCTCCACTGACTCATGTCAGTTTTTTGATAGGTTTTCCACCCAAATAAATTCATATCGGCCAAATTTTTATTCAGAAAATTCTGCTAATGGGACAAATTATATTTTTTATAAAATTTGATCATCGCTAGTCCTCGTGTTATCTTTGGAATTACCACAAGAATCCAAAGAAACAGGTTGGAGTGAGAAAATTAAACCATAACTGATTAAATGAGACCTTGAAAGTATGATACACAGTTTCGCAGTACCAGCCGTGTTTACTTGCACGTGCATGGCTTGACATTTTGGACAAGCATTTCATACTGGAAGGATCTACCCAGTACTTCTCCCGGGTCATGCCTGCACCACTGAGAGGGAGTACAATCTGACACCCTACTCTAAAATTGTGCTGCTCTGTGGCCTACATAGGCTGCCCCCACCTCCAGACTTCGTCATTGTGCTGCCATATGGTCTCCTCATACTGCTGCCATATCCAGGCTCTATCATAGTGCCGCCCTATGGTCTCCTCATGCTGCTGCAACCTCTAGGCTCTGTCATTCATTGTGCCGCCATGTGATCTTCTTGTTATATTAATCTTGTAGTTTGACTGTATTTTTTCAAAGTAAACACTTTGGGCACCCAGGACACTCAGTCATGAGCATGGGGGGGGGGGGGGGAGGTTAAAGGTAGAGGCTGGGACAGGCGGTAGCTGGCCTCGCAGAGGACAGCTCAATTTTAAGATACATGTACGAGCTTTTTCACTGCAGCAACTTCTAGCAGTATGTGCCCACTCATCCAACAGTGCAGAAGCTGAACGTGCTCCTGTCCAAGTTGCTGGGGCAGCAGTCCCTCCCTTTTGAAGTGGACACTTGGTCATGAGCATTGGGTTGCACTGAGAGGCAGGGGCTTTGACTTGCGGTAGATGGCCTCGCAGCGGACCGCCAGCTCAATTTAAGATACAAGTATGAGCTTTTTCACTGCAGCAACTTATACACTAAAGCAATTATACACTATTGGAGCTGGAATTACCGCAGCTGCTGGCACCAGACTTGCCCTCCAATGGGTCCTCAAAAAAGGATTTAAAGTTTGCTCATTCCAATTACCAGGCTCTGTCATTGTGCCGCTGTGCGACAGTGATTCTAATAACAATGCCTGTGATCTGCACGTAATACTAAATAACAGTCTTATTTCACACTCCCTATGCGTGTTACAACAAGGCAAAGTGTTCTGAACCCTTATTGAGGCTCTCTGTAGTCCGGAAATAGCCTTTTTTAATAGCGATTTGCTGCAAATAAATTCGGACTGAAACCAAATTTTTTGGGGAAAATTCAGCAAATCGGCCGAATCAATTTAAAAAAAATTCACTCATCTCTAGGCATGGAGCAAAGTTCGCTCCATGCACTAGATGACTGCGGTGCCGCAGCAGAGACCGCAGGGGTTCCCAGCGACGGGACCCCCGTGTTTAGACATCTTATCTCCCATCCTTTGGATAGAGGATAAGATTTCTAGGGCTGGAGTACCCCTATAAGTACATTTCCTAGCAGACATTACAATTTGCAGTTTATAAAACATTTTGCTCTTCCTACGGAAGCAAATTTTCCACCTATGTATACTGTGTTTTTAAGCTATTCATGTTTTTGCATTTACATTTCTAATCCTGGGCTAAAATATTCTCTATATCATGATAGGGTATCTCCGGTGGTGTTTATATATTTATGGACTATGATTATTCCTTCTGTATTTTTGATGGAACTCGATAGCCTAAAACATAGGATGAATATTACTAACCTAACGTATCATGACTGCACTGAAACCGTAAGTATTTATTTGAATACATGCATTCTAAGATGTAAAAGTCAGTGTTTACAGATCAGTATATGCAGGTGTACAGCTAGCCATAAAACATTCTCCTTTTCATGCAATAAAATTACTAATAGTGTTGAGTGGCATAGGCCATATTCGAATTCGCGATATTTCGCGAATATATGGACGAATATTCGGCATATATTCGCTGGATGCGCATATTCGTAATAATAGCGTTTTATGTTCGCATATGCGAAAATGTGCGCGTGCGAAAATGAGCATAAACTAAAATTAGCATAAGCGAAAATTCGCAAATGCGAAAATTAGCATATGCAAATTTTCGCATTTGCGAAAATTCGCACTCCAGTCCCAAACAGTAGTATTAGAGCCTTCTTTACACTACACAAGCTGGAAGCAGAGAGGGGTGATCACTGTGATGTGTACTGTGAAAAAAAAATAAAAAAAATATTCGTAATTATGAATATATAGCGCTATATTCGCGAATATTCGTGAATTCGCGAATATGCGATATTCGCGAATAAAATTCGCATTGTGAATATTCGCGAGCAACACTAATTACTAATGCTCATCTCTAATAACTGTAGTCTCCCTTTGAAAGTTCTCCATTTAAGGGTATGTGTGCTCCCATGCAGACTCTTTGAGCTCTGCACTTAGGGTTTCTTCACATACAGAAAGGGCTCTACATATGTGGTAGACTATCAGAAAGGTGTGCTGCTATATATATGTGGCGTACTCGCTAGTGTTGAGCGGCATAGGCCATCAAATTCGCGATATTTCGCGAATATATGGACGAATATTCGTCATATATTCGCTAAATTCGCATATTCTTAATATTCGCGTTTATTTTCACGTGTGAAATTTCGCGTATGCGAAAACTAGCATATGCGAAAATTTACATAAACCATAATTAACATAAGCGGAAATTCGCAAATACGAAAATTTGCATATGCAAATACGAAAATTTGCATATGCAAATTTTCGCATATGCGAAAATTCACACGCCAGTCTCACACAGTAGTATTAGAGCCTTCTTTACACCACACAAGCTGGAACCAGAGAGGGATGGTCACTGTGAAAAAAAAAATTACAAAAAAAATTAAAAATAAACGAATATTCGTAATTACGAATATATAGTGCTATATTTGCGAATTCGCGAATATGCGATATTCGCGAATAAAATTTGCAATGCGAATATTCGCGAGCAACACTAGTACTCGCAGTGGGCCCTTTTATTCTAGTGGACCAACATAGTCTTCTACTGGGTTTGTTAGGTAGTGAATCCAAAAGAATTTTCTGCTGCATTTTTTAGTCCAGGAAAAAACAAAATCTTGCATTGACATAAGTGTTTAGACCTTTTACTGTACTAAGTTAAATCCTTTGGCATAAATTGGCAACAATTACAGCCTCCAGTTTCCTTGGGGATGATGCCACAAGATTTGTCTACCTTGATTTGGGGATTTTCTGCCATTCTACTCTGCAGATCCTTCCAAGCTCTGTCAGATTGGATGGGGACCATTGGTGGAACCCTGTTTTTAGGTCTCTACATAGATGTTCCACTTGGCTCAAGTGAGGTCATTCACAGAGTTGTCCATAAGCCTCTCCGGTGTTGTCTTGGCTGTGTGCTTAGGGTTCAGAGCACTATGGATCAAGTTTTCATTAAGAATTTCTCTGCGCTTTGTACTTTCCTTAATCCTTCTTTCAACTCTGACCAGTCTCCCTGTCCCAGCTGATAAAAAGTATCCCCACAGCATGATGCGGCCTCCACCATGCTTCACTGTAGTGATGGTATTGGGCAGTGTGGCATTAAGGCAGGTTTGAGGGCAATGAAAGGGTGTTTTTCCCAGTCCTTTATCCTAGCTGAGCTAGCAGAGATGCTCATGAGGTGCCTAATTAATGAGGCCAGCAGAAATGTGGGAAGTCTAGATATAAGGAAAGGAAACAGAATAGTCTTGGCTCTCCCTGGGAAACAGCATGTCGCTGTAGGGGGAGACACTCAGGCCCTGTTGAGGAAGCACACAGCTGGAGCTGTGAGTGGCCCAAGTGACAGTGTGAACTGTGAGTAAAACAGGTTGCAGGGGCACATGTTTTATGCTGGCTGAGGGTAGCTCACCAGTTAGTAGTCAGGGCATGTGTAGTCAGTGACCAGACAGTCTAGGACTTTGGTTTGTTCCTGAGTTATGTTTTGTTTTACCTGCAACCTGTGTAAATAAAGCTGGTGAGGTGCCAGACTTGTATGCTGAACGGTTGTCTGGCGAGTTATTGCGAGGAAACGTGTCCCGTGGCAAGTGACCAGGACGATCCCAGAGCTAATCCCCAAGGAGGAATCCTTACAGGCAGGTAATGAGCAGTGCCTGGTATCCTCCAGTATAGAATTGAGACTAAAAACTAAATCTTTCATAGTGTAGGTCAGGGGTACTCAACTATTTTTAGTGAGAGTCCGCTTTTCCAGGTCTGCCATCCGGTGAAGGTCCGAGCTAAACCCTAAGACCTGGTTCACACCTAGCGGCCACAGTGCCATGCCAGAAATAGGCGCTGCTATCAGGGGCATAGTGTTTGACAGCATTCTATTTATGTATACAGCATGTGGCAGTATTATATTCAGGGGCATAGTGTGCGACAATATTATACCAGGGGCACAGTATGTGGCAGTTATATATTCAGGGGCACAGTCTGTGGCAATATTATACCAGGGGCACAGTGTGTGGCAGTTGGAGAACGGTTATGACTTATTAAGTACTAATTATGTAGAACATATTTAGTACTTAATAAGTACTGTGCCCCTGGTATAATATTGTCGCACACTATGCCCCTGAATATAATACTGCCACATGCTGTATACATAAATAGAATGTTGTCAAACACTATGCCCCTGATATAATACTGCCACACACCTGTCCCTGAGTATAATACTTCCACACACCGTGCCCCTGAGTATATTACTGCCACACACCTTGCCCAAGTATAATACTGCCACACACCGTGCCCCTGAGTATAATACTGCCACACACTGTGCCCCTGAGTATAATACTGCCACACACTGTGCCCCTGGGTATAATACTGCCACACACTGTGCCCCTGGGTATAATACTGCCACACACCACACCCCTGAGTATCATACTGCCACACACTGTGCCCCTGGTATAATACTGCCACAAATTGTGCCCCTGATTATAATTCGGCCTCACACGGTACCCCTTAGTATAAAACTACCTCATGCTGGGCCCCCAAATATTATATAGCCACTTGCCCTGAAGCAAATTTTACCTCTGTGTCCCTTAAAACAATGAATAAGGTGCCCCCACCCCCATCCCCATATAAACTCTCCCACTGTTGAAAAACTACAACTGCCACCATGCAGACAGAAGAGTGTGATGGGAGATGTAGTTTTGAAATAACTGCAGAGATAAAGGTTGGGAAATTCCTGTAATACACTTAATTCCAGGGTTGGACTGGAAGCAAAAATAGGCCCGCACATATTAGAATATGCAGACCATTTTTTTTACGGTGGGTGTCGCAGAAGTCCTTAAAATTAATATATGCTGCATACTCTAAAATCACCTCGGTTTAAGTGGCTCTCCAGCTGTTGCAAAGCTACAACTCCCATCATGCCTGCAAAGCTTCAGGCATTATGGGAGTTGTAGTTTTGTAACCCAGATTGGGGTACAATGTCACCCAACATCACTGCAGAAATTACCAGTGACTCCAGCTCTGATGGGACAGTCAGGAGAATACACAATTGTATAATGACTCACAGGAGATGTCTTCTCTGTTGTCTTTCCTTTTTCTTATTCATCTGGTACTTATCTTCTTTTAGCTCCATCTTCTCTGCAGAGTCTGACGCCTGCACATAATTTCTTACTTTGTTAGTAGATCCTCATCCTCTGTATAAAGACAATAATCATTATAACCCTGCCAGACATCATGACCCTTAAAAATAATACTGCCAGACACTGTTTCCTCTGTTTGTCAGAATCCCAACCCTTTACTCCCCCCCAGACCCATTTTCCCCTCCTCCTGCAGACCCCTAAGGGCTTCTCCACACTGTTGACATTTAGTTGGTGGAATGTCTGCTTGCTGCAGGCACTGCTGAAGCCATCGGCGGTAGGACTGCACAGATGGGCGCCATCTCTATAGATGACAATGGAGTCTGGGGAAATTCCCCCAGAAGAATGGACGTCCACCCAAAGAACGAACATGTTTGTTCTTGGGGTTTACGTCCATTCTTCTAGGGGAATTCCACTGTGGAGATTCCACAATATACACAGAGCAGCAGAAAACCACTGAAAACATTAGGACTCTGCTGCAAGCAGATTTCCACCAGAAGAATGTCCTCAATGTGGATGGGCCTTAAGTCCCCCCAGACCCCTAGGTCCTCTTCCAGACCCCTCTTCCCCCCCCTATAGATACCCCCAGACACCTCTGCCCCCCTGACCCCTAAGTCCTCATCCAGACACCTCTGCCCCCCCTGACCCCTAAGTCCTCATCCAGACACCTCTGCCTCCCTGAGCCCTAAGTCCTCATCCAGACTCCTCTGCCCCCTGACCCCTAAGTCCTCATCCAGACTCCTCTGCCTCCTGACCCCTAAGTCCTCCTCTAGACTCCTCTGCCCCTCAAGATCCTTGCATCATCCTTTACATCCCCCCAACCCCTCTGTCCCCTTCTGTCCTAAAACTCCCCACCCACCAGTACCTCTGCATCATTCTTCTTAAAACTTTTCTGCCCCCCCCAGACCCCTCTGTCCCCTTCTGCCCTAATACCCCTCACCCCCAAGACCCCTGCCTCATTTTTCTTTACACTTTACTGATACACCGATACATATGAATGCCAGAACAGCGGTTGCCACCTCTGGCCGGTTCTCTGGACCGGCCGAGGTCCAGATGACTGGCGGCCGCGGTCCGCCAGTTGATTACCACTGGTCTAGGTGTTAGGTGGTTTTTATTTTTTATTTTTTTTTGCTTTCATGTATATTTTACCGAGGAGAGGCTTTTTCTGTCCACTCTGCCATAAAGGCCAGATTGGTGGAAGTTTCTCCGACTGCACACGATTCTTGGAGCTCAGCTAAAATGACCATAAGGTTCTTTGTCACCTCTCCCCCGATTACTTAGTTAAGTGGGGCGGCCAGCTCTAGTAAAAGTCCTGGTTGTTACAAACTCCTTCCATTTAACCCCTGAAGGATGCAGGGTTTTTCAGTTTTTGCATTTTCGTTTTTTCCTCCTTACCTTTTAAAAATCATAACCCTTTCAATTTTCCACTTTAAAATCCATATTATGGATATTATGCGTCACCAATTCTACTTTGCAGCGACATTAGTAATTTTACCCAAAAATCCACGGCAAAACGAAAAAAAAAAATAATTGTGTGACAAAATCGAAGAAAAAATGCAATTTTGTAACTTTTGGGGGCTTCCATTTCTACGCAGTGCATATTTCGATAAAAATGACACCTTATCATTATTCTGTAGGTCCATACAGTTAAAATGGTACCCTACTTATACAAGTTTAATTTTGTTGTACTTCTGGAAAAAATCATAACTACATGCAGGAAAATTTATACTTTAAAAATGTCCTCTTCTGACACCTATAACTTTTTTATTTTTCCACATACAGGGCGGTATGAGGGCTAATTTTTTGCACCGTGATCTGAAGTTTTTATTGGTATAATTTTTGTTTTGATCTGACTTTTTGTACTGGTATTAGTACCCTTCTCTAGATCTGTACCTCCACAAAATCCTGTCTCTGAACTCTAGACACAGTTCTTTTCCCCTCATTGCTTAGTTTTTACTCTGATATGCACTGTCAGCTGTTAGACCTTATATAGACAGAGCTATTTTTTCCCACAAAAAATTTCAAATCAACTTAATTGACCACAGATGACTCTATTCAAGTTGTAGACACATCTCAAAGATGATCAAGAGAAATGGGAGGCCTCTAGATCTACGTTTCAATTGTCATAGCAAAGGGTCTCAACACTTATGTCCATGCAAAATTAATTTTTCCTTTTTAATAAATAAATAAAAAAATCAGAAACTGGACCCCAGGTATAAATATTTTTATATTACAAAATTGCATAGCGTTTCATTATAGTATGAAGGGGCATTTCTGCCGAAACTGGAATTTACCTATAACTTGATTGGTTCTCTTCGGTCAGTCGGCTGTTGTCAGAAAAAAATCACATTCAGTTGTAAATACATCCTCTGTGTAACTCTTACTTATATTGTCAGGCATAGCAGTTTTCCTGTATGAACCATAAATGAATGTGTTTTAATTGAAGGTTAACCCTCATAATCTTTTAGGGATCCCATCACCAGATTTCAACATCTCAACACACTATAATTAATGCTGAAACATGACTCAAAGAAATCATAGTTTAAATAAGCTGCTGGGACCCGGATAACTAGTCATTAGGGCAATTCCTAAGTAACTACTTACTTGAGTTCCAGTAGTTTCTTTCAACTACAATTTCTCGTGTGTCAGGATTGCGTTCCCAGGGCAGCATAAAACTGGGGACAGATTCATTCCCCTAAAGGAGTACTCTGGGATATAAAAAATGTATCCCTATCCAAATGATAGGGTATAAGTGTCAGTTTGCAGGGAGTCTGACTACTGGGACCCCCTGTGATCTCCCGAACTGCGCCCCGGCTCTCCTTCTGAATGGGCCGTGTCAACCACTGCACACAGCTGTGGTGGACACATACCCTTCATGCATCTCTATGGAAGACCCGGAGTGCTGCACTTAGGTATTTCCAGCTCTGCCATAAAGCTGCATAGAGGGGGTGTGTCAGCTGCAGCTTTGTGCAACGGTCGACACAGCTGTCTTCATGCAGAGAGCCTGGGCATTGGGCAGGAGATCTGATCCTTAGAATAGGGGATACATTTTTATATCCCGGAGTACCACTTTAAGTCACTGTTTGTTGCACAAGTACTGTTGTGTATTTGCTTGGTTTCCTTAATATAAAGATTTATTATACTCTTGCCAGGTCTACAAAAAACATGCCAGAATGGTGCAGGGCTTGGAAGAGTTAATAATCTTGGTTCTGATCATAGGACGTTGGCTGCTGCCAAGAGGTAAAATGACCCGAGCCCAACTCTCTGAGCTTCTTCTGACAAACCTTGCTTTAGGTGCAGATATTCTGGATATTTTACAACTCATGAAGGAGCCATCGGTAAAAACCAACCAGACTATAACTGTGATGGGACTGTGTCTATTCAGTTGGGCAATCATGCAATTCACAATAGTGTTCACCCAAACGTTGTCTACTTTACCTCCAGACGCAGATGTTGATGGGCGGTTTCATTCATCATCTGAATTAAAGAACTGCATATTGTCTGTATGTTGTACCAGTGAGGTCTGGAGTGTGATGATCTCAGTGGGAATGCAGGATGGACCCTTTCTCATTTACCGTTTGTACTTGGTAGCGAGAGAGGACGTGTTTAATGAATCCATGATATTTTTTATATGCAAAAACATTTTGACAGTTATTATACAAATAGACAGAGTTGTTGTGTTTCTTATCAAAGAACATCGCAAAAGTAAGAAGTTTAAACAATCTCATTTAAATTTAGAATAAACACTGTAAATGTGTAAGAATAAAAAAGTGTATTTAATACTATATTATTTATAAAGCAAAAAAAAGAAGGAAATGTTCTGGCAGCAGCTGTTGTGATAATCTATTCTAAAGGGAGTGCTCCATTTTGGAAATTGCTTCTCAATGTTTCATTTACACTTATGATAGGGTAGAATAACAAAGCATGCGGTGACATTCTATCCATCAAATAAATCTACACAGAAAATTGCTACATCTATTAGAAGTTGTCAGGATCCATTATACAACCTATAATAATAATATACCATATTTGTTTTTGCTCATGTATAAATAGCATACCAACATGTACATACAAAGCTCTAAAAATGTAAAGAAGTTGCCAGCTTTGAACACTTCATTTTTGTTAAAAAGAGTCTACCAAAAGGACAAGCTTGTGGACCCTAAGGGTCGCCAGAAAATTTGTCATACTCAGAAGTGTACATTCAAATGTGAAAATATAAATAATATCACAAGAATAGCACCAGGACAAGAAACTGTCCTGTGCCTAGTGTGCACTTGTGAGATCTAGACCCTGTCTACCCTCTGCAGGGCTCTCACCCTCCTAAAGGCGATCCCACACCAATTCCTTTTCTAGGAAAACCAGTTGTCCCTAGTTTAAATCTTGATGTATGATTAAGGGTGCAGATTGGCACTTGAAACACGTCACTTTATTCCTGTATGCTGGTTTTTAAACAATAAAAGGGAGATTGCTGCACTTTACCAGTGCTGGACATTCCCAGTTCTTCTTGCTCAGTTTGGTGCTTGCCATAGCACGGTCTGAGCAGTGGGCGAGATTCACGGTGAGCTGGAAGTTTGCTGCTATTGCATCTCTTAGTTTAAATATTGGACAGAACCAGATATCTTATTTACAATTTTATACTCTTACATAATATTCTTATGCTAAAACTGCTTTACTTATTTTGAAATAGCTCCAGAAAGTCCAAGTTTTACTCCTAGTTAAAATTTGCCAATCCATACCAAGATAACCGAATCTTTACATGCTGTAAAGTAGGACCATCAAGAGTTTACTAGACAAGGTTCTGACGCAAGATCACTCTTATCAGGACTATAGGGGAGATTGTCCTTCACCCATATTGGTGCACAAATATATTCATATTTATTAGTATCCTTTAAAGGGAAACTGACAGACAGCTTTGTGCCGTGTAGATGGGAACCGGCATACTCAATATCCCTGCCTCCATTCTAGGTCCTGCCTCTATTGCACAAAGTCGATGATTACCATATTGGCAGTGCTAGCTAATAAGGGTCTAAATACAGAACTGGACCGCAGATCCAGAAAAGTTATACCACATTTTAATTTGGTTCACCCTCTCTATAACCCCATGTATTGGGTGTGTGCGGGTGAACTGGCTGTTAGTTTCACTTTAAACACAAGCCAAAGAAAACATTTGTTTGACGCTCTGCAGGCTCCATCTATTTCAGTTCTCTCAGAGCTGGTGGGTGAAGACTAACATCTATGGTGCCTCCCATACACTGGAGGAGATCCTGCACTGCTATTCCTCTATACACAGCCTAAAGTGCAGCTGCAGCATGGGAGCCATTATGAATAAGCAGTGAGCAGTCTTAGCTGTATATACCAGTGGTGGGCAACCTTTTTTTTCAACTGAGCCAAATGTCGCCAAAACCACGATTGAAATTTTTTTGAGAGCCACATTTTTTAAACCGAAAATACATAGGATGGTACACTGTTTTATAGAGAATATTCTGCATGCAAGTATCCACATAGGTCGGGAGGATACAAATAACACAACTTATAAAACAAAAACTTTAGAACGATATTATTTATCGATAACGTAAATTCCGTAAAATTTGCCTTACAATGTAGAGAAAATGACATCCTGACAAATTGGGATCTGTGGATGACGCACTGGTATTTATCTGTGGATGATGCATATATGGCATCTTATGTGTGTGTAAATAGTATTATAAAATTAGTGGATATTTTAAGCAGGGTTCTCCACCTTGATGGATACACCCAAACAGTAGGCAAGAAGTAAAAGTAATAAAACAGGCATGCACACATTGCACTGGCTCTGCAGTCAAGTTGAATAAAAGTAAAAAATGACAACATAAAATGAAATAAAAATCAAGATACAACTAAAAAAGTACATCTAAAAGTATGTGAAAACACTCAAATAGTCCTCACTAGTACTGTTATATATTGAATAATAATAATAATAATTTGCAAAATTGTCTCCAAGGGCATGTACATCATTGGTTGAAGGACCATGTATTTCCTCTTCCTGGCTTCCTGTTATATATTGACCTCAGAACCTGGCCACTAACTTATTTTGCTGGCTCCTAGATTACGATATTCCGCAATTTTATGTCCACACCCCCCTTTTCACATCAACCCTTTTTATGTCAATCCCACAATGTCACATTCCTCCCCTCATGTCACATTTCTGCCCCTCCATGTCACATTCCTCCCCTCATGTCACATTTCTGCCCCTCCATGTCACATTCCTCCCCTCATGTCACATTTCTCCCCTCATGTCACATTTGTGCCCCTCCATGTCACATTTCTGCCCCTCGTGTCACATTTCACCCCCTCATGTCACATTTCACCCCCTCATGTCACATTTCACCCCCTCGTGTCACATTTCTGCCCCTCGTGTCACATTTCACCCCCTCATGTCACATTTCTCCCCCTCATGTCCCATTTCTCATATAAATACATAATTCATAATCATCCCCCCCCCCCCATGATGGCCATCAGTCACCCCTTTCATTTGTCTTCCCCTTTCATTTGCCCCTCACATGTAATGCCCCTGCAATGTTCCCCTCACATATAATGCCCCCTGCCCTGCACCCTCAGGGGGCATTTTAAGTAAGGGGCACATAACAAGGGGCATAAGTGAGGGGCACATGACAGGGGGCATTAAATGTGAGGGGCACATGACAGGGGGGCATTATACATGAGGAGCCCTCCTGTCATGTGCCCCTCACTTATAATGCCCCCCTGTCTTGGGCCGCTAACATATAATGTGCTTCGACTTATAATGCCCCGTTATGTTCCCCTCACATATAATGGCCCCTGTCCTGCACCCTCAGGGGGCATTTTAAGTGAGGGGCACATAAAAGGGGGCATTATAAATCAGAGCACATTATTTGTTAGCGGTACAAGACAGGGGGGCATTATAAGTGAGGGGCACATAACGGGGCCCTGTCAGTCTGCCGGAAGTGGCCATTCCAATGTCCCCCGCAGGAAGCCGCGGCCAACACATGGGATACATGGAGGGGGCATGTCGGCCGGCACTCCGTGCAGGGTTCAGCACACCCCCTTACAGCAGACTGCAGGGGCCCTGTCCTAGCGCTCGGATGCCCCACAATCTATAACTTATCCTCTGTCTCGGCGTCTAAATGAACATGTTCATTCTTCAAGCGGAATCCGCTAGCAGAAATCAATTGAAGTCAATGGTAAAAAAAAATTCCGCCCAACATCGTTTTCGCGTGGAATTTGCGTGGAATTCGTGTGCAATTTGTGCGGAATTCGTGCGCAATTTGCGTGGAATTCGCACGGAAATGGCTGAAAAACCCTTCACTTCTTTCTCCCCCATTTCCACGTGCATTTCCGCGTGCAAATTGCGCGCAAATTGTGCACGAATTTCCCGCGAATTTCGTGCCGAAATAAAATTCTTTTTTCCGCCCGTACATTCTTCGCCGTGAATAACTCTTCATTTACTCTGTGTGAACACACCCTTATTTGCTTGTACTATTGATCTATGCAATGTTTGTTGAAATTATTTAAGTTCATTAAACTCTCCAAATCACTTTACTGAGTTGTTGTTATTATTTATTGGTATAATACTAAAAATAATTTTGTAAATATTTTGCTTCAGATTAATCTCCCACTAATATTCAATATACACTGACCCATGTGTGAACACAATGGCACATTGGACATGTGCAGCGAATACCATTCCTTTGTGGAGGACATTCATGATGTGATAGTTGCCTTCACTTTTCTTCCCCATTAATAACCTTATTATACTTACAGAGTACTTGTCATATCCCACAAAAAAAGTGATGTTACTCAGTATCTAATTCTGATCATGTACATATAATGTGCATGTGTCTAGCACCTATATTTCTCTCACAAATAGCTTCTTTCTGTTGCCCACTTGGTTTGTGTTCCTGTACTTAGAGGGGGCATGTCCTCACTCTGCATGACTCATCTTCCTCCCTGAGTCTGCTGTGCTGTGCTGGGTCTCTTCATCCAATCACTGCAGGCTGCTCTGTAACCCCCTCCTCTCTGTTTTCAGACAAGAGTCTGATAGGACAGGAGTGCTAGTCCCACCCTCACTTACTGGACTTAGTCCATGCTTGTGCTTCAGCTTGGACATAGATGATGCAGCCTGACAGGATTTTATTCTGGATGATTTGGGCATTCAAAGTGGTATTTCATCTATATACCATGATTTCTATAAAAAAGAGGACATTATTTTCTTATGAAGTATATTAGAAAGGGTAATCTTTTTGGCAACATTTTTTGAATCTGAAAATGCCCATTTAAATTTAAAAAAGGCAATTAAGAAGTGTTCGTACAGCAAGGGAAGGAACATTTTGCATTGTTCCATAATCTACATGCATAATATGTTTGCAAAGTCTTTTTTTTTCTTATGTGACAATCAAGCTAATTGTTCCATTTTATAGCCCCAGATGCCCTGATTTCAATGCTGTATTTATTTTATCACTACTCTATGTCCCCCAGTTCCCGAGATATAGGGATTTTACTATTTGGTTGTCTATCTGTATATTTTAAAAAAAACACTTCTCAATTGCCTTTTATGCTACAAAATGGTATAAAAATGTGTTTTTTATACTGACCACAGGTTCAATTTAACCAGCAAGTGTATATGTGTTTACATTCATATCTCATGTGGCTGTGGCCTAGTGTCTCGTTTATGGGGTACAGTGTGTATTTAATTCATATGTGCGGACACAGTATATTAATTCACAAATGGGGCACAGTGTATAACTTTTTTATATATAGGGCACAGTATAAAGCTATTTGATATATGGGGCACAGTGTATATTTAATTCATATATGGGAGCACCGTTTATAATTAGTTCATATATGGGGCAATGGGTATTAACCCCTTAAGGACGCAGGACGTAAATGTACGTCCTGGTGAGGTGGTACTTAACGCACCAGGACGTACATTTACGTCCTAAGCATAACCGCGGGCATCGGAGCGATGCCCGTGTCATGCGCGGCTGATCCCGGCTGCTGATCGCAGCCAGGGACCCGCCGGCAATGGCCGACGCCCGCGATCTCGCGGGCGTCCGCCATTAACCCCTCAGGTGCCGGGATCAATACAGATCCCGGCATCTGCGGCAGTTCGTGATTTAAATGAACAATCGGATCGCCCGCAGCGCTGCTGCGGGGATCCGATCATTCATAACGCCGCACGGAGGTCCCCTCTCCTTCCTCCGTGCGGCTCCCGGCGTCTCCTGCTCTGGTCTGTGATCGAGCAGACCAGAGCAGGAGATGACCGATAATACTGATCTGTTCTATGTCCTATACATAGAACAGATCAGTATTAGCAATCATGGTATTGCTATGAATAGTCCCCTATGGGGACTATTCAAGTGTAAAAAAAAAATGTAAAAAAATGTAAAAGTAAAAGTAAAAAAAAAGTGAAAAATCCCCTCCCCCAATAAAAAAGTAAAACGTCCGTTTTTTCCTATTTTACCCCCAAAAAGCGTAAAAAACATTTTTTATAGACATATTTGGTATCGCCGCGTGCGTAAATGTCCGAACTATTAAAATAAAATGTTAATGATCCCGTACGGTGAACGGCGTGAACTAAAAAAAAATTAAAAAGTCCAAAATTCCTACTTTTTTAATACATTTTATTAAAAAAAAATTATAAAAAATGTATTAAAAGTTTTTTATATGCAAATGTGGTATCAAAAAAAAGTACAGATCATGGCGCAAAAAATGAGCCCCCATACCGCCACTTATACGGAAAAATAAAAAAGTTAGAGGTCATCAAAATAAAGGGATTATAAACGTACTAATTTGGTTAAAAAGTTTGTGATTTTTTTTAAGCACAACAATAATATAAAAGTATGTAATAATGGGTATCATTTTAATCGTATTGACCCTCAGAATAAAGAACACATGTCATTTTTACCATAAATTGTACGGCGTGAAAACAAAACCTTCCAAAATTAGCAAAATTGCGTTTTTCGTTTTAATTTCCCCACAAAAATAGTGTTTTTTGGTTGCTTCATACATTTTATGATATAATGAGTGATGTCATTACAAAGGACAACTGGTCGCACAAAAAAAAAGCTCTCATTCTAGTCTGTGGATGAAAATATAAAAGAGTTATGATTTTTAGAAGACGAGGAGGAAAAAATGAAAACGTAAAAATTAAATTGTCTGAGTCCTTAAGGCCAAAATGGGCTGAGTCCTTAAGGGGTTAATTCATATATGAGTGCATAGTGTGTAGTCAATGTATTTATGAGGGCACAATATATATTTGATTCATTTATGGGGGCATATAACATTAATGTATATATATAGGGCACAGTATATAAATAATTAATTAATTAATTAATTAATTGGGCGAAGTATATAATTTCTATACAGGGCACAGTATATAATTTATTCATATATAGGGTACAGTGTATAGTTTATTTATTGGGGCACAGTATATTCATATATAGGGGAACAGAATATAATTATCTCATATATGAGTGCACAGTGTATAGTTAATTCATTTATGGATGCACAGTATATCACTAATTCATTTGTGTATTTTATTGAATATCAGGGGGCACAGTGTATTTTGATTTTCAGGGCTATGGTGTATATTGTAAAGGGGGTGGCACGGTTTCAGGGGCTATAGTATGTGGCAGTATTGTTTTCAGAGGGAATAGTGTGTGGCAGTATTATATTCAGAGGGCATAGTGTGTGGCAGTATTATATTAAGTGGGCAGAGTGTATGGGAGGGTTATATTCAGGGGGCACAGTGTCTGACAGGGTTATAGTCATTATTGCCTTCATATAGAGGATGAGGATCTCCTGATAAAGTGAGGAACCAATGATGTTTGGGCATCAAATTCCGCAAAGGAAAGCTGTATACACACATATATATATATATATATATATATATATATATATATATATATACAAGTGAGTATTTTATTATATCTTTTCATGTGAAGAAATTACACTCTGTCACAAAGAACTCTCAAACGTCCAGTCCAAAAGTCAGTCTTTTTGGTTCAGTGTATCGGTATCCAGCATACCACAAGCTGATCTGCTTAAGAGCAACTCCTCCCTGCTGTGCTCTGCCAGTTCTCGCACACCTGTGAAATCAGGACTCCAACAGACAGTTCACAATTTTGGCTGCAGTACCCTTTTAAGGCCTTGACATACCTCTTTCCTAGACATCAACCCTGCACTCTTACAAAATACCATTGACTGTCTCTCTGCTGTATCAAACATCATGTCCTCCCTATATCTGAAACGAAATGTTTCTAAAACAAACCTCTCATTGTTGCTTTGATTCATTCTCACCTTGACTATTGTAACTCTCTAGTAATAGGCCTTCCCTTCTCTAAACTCTCCCCTTTCCATTCCATCCTAAATGCCGCTGCTAGATTCATCTTTCTCCCCAGCTATTACACCGATGCCAGTGTCTACATTGGTTACCAATTCAGTCCAGAACAGAGTACAACATCCTCACTTTCACCCATAAAGCTCTCCACAGTGCTGTACCTCACTACATCTCCTCCATCATCTTTGTCTACCATCCTACACCTGCTCTACTGCTCTACGCTCTGCTAATGATTTAAAACTAACATATTCCATATATAACATATAGTCTGCACCTCTCACTCCCGTTTTTAGTTCTCTGGAACGCGATACCTCAAACTTATGCCCAACATCCACAGTCTAAAGAGACGTCTTTTCAAGCAGACCTATAACATTCCCTTATTGGTCTCTCTTATAATCACTTTGCCCCCTTTTTGAAACCTCTGGGTCTTGGAGACATCAATAGTGCCATCTTTAGCAGTTTCCCTCTACAATAGAGTGAGAGATGAGCAAACTGAATCTGCCGAATCCGAATTCATTAATAATTTCATGAAAAATTCTATTGCACGAATCGCTTCATTAAACTCCATTTAGTGCGGTCCAGGATCCAGGGCATCTAAAATGGCGGAACCACATGTGAGGACATGGGGCAAGGAACTCTGGAAAGCTGGGAACGAGGGTAGGCTTGATGACCCTGAATCACATGCAGGATGCAGCCAATCAGCAGCCAGTCATCCCTGTGATGTCACAGCCCTATATAATCGTCAGCCATATTCCGGCTAGTCACTTTATTCTTTCACTGCAGAGAGAAAGGACAGTGCTGTCTGTTATACAGAAAAGCTTTTTCCAGCAGCTTTTAACCTCATAGTCATGTCAGAGTTCTAGTGGACAGAGAGCAGTGCATTTTTCACAGAAAATGATTTTTTACTGCAGCCATAAACCTCTCAATCACTTTATACAGCATTGTATTACAGAGAGGTACAGAGAGCTTGTGTTGCCTTATACATTTGAACAAGCTGGCTCAGCTTGAGAAACAGCAGAGGATGGAGAAATAATTTTGCAGCGTAACTCTGTGTCTTTGCTACACAACAAATGGTCTGCTGGTTATACTAGTCTGTAGATGGTGTAATACCCAGCAGTCCATTCCTAATAGTCTTTAAGAGAGTGAAATTTTGGGTTTAGTGCAAAAATAATTTTTTTAAGCGTACTGTAACACATTTTTCTGCCCTCATCTAAGTAGTGTACTATTTTGTACCTGTTAATATGTCAAGGGCCTAGATACGGTGAAAGGCCAGGCAAAAGTACTCACCGGCTGGTGTTGTACTCAAATACTTTTTTAAGCGCACTGTAGTGCATTTTTCTGCATACCATATACCTACACCTAAGTAGTAAAAAAGGAATGTCCAATGCTTCTTAGGTTTATTATGGCATAAAATCACAACACAGAGCGTAATAGCCTATGCGTTTCAGGCATTGCTACCCTTACTCATGGCATAAGAATGCAACAAAAACTGAGACATTTAATAACACACAAAGACATTGTCATGTGATTGTTTCACTTCAGCCATATACAAAATGGGGCAATGGATCACATGTGTAGAACTTCCAGGCAAAAGGGAATAAAAGATATATCTACCATATAGTACAAAAAAATATAGATAAGACATAAGATATAAACCTGGTTCTCAGTTATTACAAAATACTTAGATTCTGTATGGTGACCAAGAAAAAAAATATATGTATACATTGTAACGTGAACTGTGCCAGGGAGCGGAGTCTAAGGTGCCGCTGGTTTTCACCAGAGCCTGCCGCAAAGCGGGATGGTTTTGCTGCGGCAGGCGGCACCCAGGTCGCCACCCCTGGCATGACTAGTCCACACAGGTTGCTGGGATTCGGCGTGCCACAGAAGGAACCTGGCAAGACGTGGTCAAGGTAGCAGTAGGAGTAGTAGAACAAGGATCTGATACACAGAAATCAGTAACACAGAAACACAGTAACTTTCTCTAGGGTACAAAGGGAGGAGCTGATACTTAAAGACAGGGTGCAGCTGTGAACACTTAAATGAGTACTGTCCCTTTAAATGTAAGAGCTCTGGCGCGCACACGCCCTAGAAGGCGGGGGGCACGAGCGCCGGGGCTGCAAGGACAGGAAGACCTGGGAGGGGAGTGACGGGCTGGGATTCGCATGCAGGCCCGTCCCGCGATAAGAATCCCAGCCCCGCCGGCAGCAGGGACAAGACAAGAGAGCGCTCATGGCCAGCGTGTCTGGCCGGAGCACAGATGTTACATACATTAATCCCTATTATACTTCCACTGTCAATATGTGAGAACCAGGTCCAAGATCCAGAACGACTCCCTATTAAAAAGGATCCGTCTGTGATCTCCTCCTTGTACAGGTCTTTTAACTTTCTCTATCCCCAGCACTCTCAGGGAATCAGTGTTACCGTCATTTTTATTAATTAATTAATTTTAATTATTTTTCATAGATATAATCCAAAACAATACAAATAAGGAACAAACGATCGACATCAGGGAGGGCCATAATACAAAAGAATAAAGGAACATATGGAACATATGAGCGGGCAGAAAATGGCCAAGGAGGCCATCAAACCAGGGCCTATTCCCTCATAATGGAAATACATACACAGATAGAAATCATAATGCTGACTATAGGGTAGTGCAAAAAAGCGGGAATCTACCTACCTACGTCAATAGCCAACACAGCCCTTTGGGCCACAAACAACAAAGGAAGGGAGGCGGAGGGGGGGGGAGGGAGGGGAGACTATAGGGACAACAAGTGAAGGGGGGGGTGAAAGAAGAAGAAACATAAAACACAAATACACAGGGAAAATGGAGGAGAAGAAGGGAAAGAAAAAGAAAAGAGAAAGGAAAGGAAAGGAAGAAATAGAAAAAGGAAGTCAAGGGGGTTGCCTATCTGAAAATCGATCCCACGGTTCCCAGACAGAGAGGAAAGAGGGGATAGAGTGATTCATGGAAGCTGTAAGAAATTCAAGGGAACGAATCTCACGAATGCAAGCTAGTAAATCAATCTCAGAGGGAGGAAGAGTTCTCTTCCAGCACTTGGCGATGAGGGCCGTAGCAGCCAAGACAATGGGCATAAAGAGCCTGAAAGGCTTCATAGACAAAGTTGAATGAGAGAGGTGAAGAAGATAAATCAAGGGGTCTAGGGGGACTGAAGCACTCAGAGATGAGGCGCTGCACCATTTTCTACTAATCTACGAGGAGGGGACAAGACCAGAAAATATGAAAGGCTGTGCCCAACCCCACCCCACAGTGCCAGCACTGAGGAGGGATAGTAGGATTAAGTCTATTCCGGAGTTCAAGCCCATAAGCAGCTTGTACTGGGTTTCCTTGTAAGCGGTGCAAATAGAGGCCTTAGATGCCCTCTCCCAAATTATCCGCCACTGAGGTAATGTAATGGCAGTGTTTAAGACCTCCTCCCAATGGGTCATAAAACGGTGGGATGGGGAATCACCATCAAGGGGCTGAATGAGTAGTGAGTAGATATCGGAGAGAAGGCCCCTCGCCTGAGGTCCACCATAGCATAACCACTCAAAGCCAGGGGGACCGTCGTAGAACCAATAGTGGAGTACATAAAGTGCCTTAATTGTGAAAAGCGAAAACGCTCAAACGAGGGGAGATCCCAATGAGATGTCAATTGCTCAAATGGCAGCAAGGAACAAGAAATAGGATTGACTATATCAGGCCAACAGAAGAGGCCCCGGAAACCCCACTCCCGCACCATAATAGAGGACATACCGGAGGGAAAAGGTGGATGATAAAGGAAAGACTGCAGATAGGAGAAAGGAGAAAACTGTTTAAACTTCCGGGAGAAATACCCCCACACATACTTAGAGAAACCCATGGGGCCAAGAATAGGGAAGGGAGATATAGCCGATGCTGGAGGGTGCCACAGGCGAGAATTAGGGTGAATAGGGGCCAGCCACAGCTTTTCCCACTCCATCCAGTGGCTATAAGCATGGTACGTAGACCAAGCAACAAGGTGGCGCAGGTGAGCAGCCCAGTAATACTTCGTCACATCAGGAACTGCGAGGCCCCCCATGGCCCTTTCAGCCATCATGACTGACTTAGGCAAATGGTGTCTCTTCCCATCCCAGGTAAAACAAAAAATATCTGACTGAAAGGAGCGAAGGGCCGACAAAGGTACCCGGGTAGGCAGCGTTTTGAAAAAATAGAGCAGTTTCGGGAGGATGGTCATTTTAGCCACCGCAATTCAGCCAAAAAAGGATATACATTGCGACCGCCACTTCTCCAAGAGAGCTCTAAGTTCCCGTAACAGAGGGAGGTAGTTAGCAGATTAGAGAGAAGAATAGTGAGAAGTGATATGGACCCCTAAATACTTTATAGCAGAAGAGGACCATTTAAAAGAGTAATTAGATCGAAGAATGGAGGACAGGGACAGGGGTAGGTTCAGAGGTAACGCCTCAGTTTTAGAGAGGTTAACTTTATAGCCAGAGACCACACCATAGGCATGAAGAGCTTTATAAAGATTAGGGAGGGAAAGCAAAGGGCGAGAGAGTGTCAGAAGTACATCGTCAGCAAATAAGCAAATCTTAAATTTCCTGTCATGAAGGGAAATGCCAGAGATATCCAAGTCCCCTCTAATTATGGCTGCCAAAGGTTCAATGCACAAAGCAAAGACCAGGGGGGAGAGCGGACAGCCCTGACGAGTACCATTAGACAATGGAAAGGAAGGAGAGGAAGCGTGAGGGAGTTTGAGAGATGCAGTAGGAGACGAATAGAGACCCCGTAGGGCCCTGAGAAAGTTACCTGTGATTATAACATTTCTGGAGGGTAGCAAAAAGAAACGGCAACCCTAACCTATGAAAGGCCTTTTCAGCATCTAAACTGAGAATTAACGCCTGCTCAGACCTCCGATTGATTAAGTCAACGAGATCCACCACTCACCTGGTATTGTCACCGCCTTGGCGGCAAGAGATAAACCCGACTTGATCCTTATGGATCAGAGAGGGGAGAAAGGAGCATAAACGGACCATCAGAACCTTGGAGAATAGCTTCAAGTCTGAGTTAAGGAGGGCGATGGGTCTGTAACCAGAGCAATCATGAGGATCCTTGCCAGGCTTAGGGATTAGAGTAATTAAGGAGTGTAGAAAAGATTGCTGGATCCCCTCCCCCCTCATAAAGGAATTAAAAAGAGGGACACGTCTAGGGAGAAGTGTAGGAGAGAAAGTTTTATAGTATAAATACGTGAATCTATCCGGGCCTGGGGAGTGACCAGCAGGTAGAGATTTGAGGACTTCTAAGAGTTCTTCCTCTGTTATAGGATCATTAAGAACCTCTCGGTCAGCCTCCGACAAAGTCGGCAAGCCGCATCGGGAAAGATAAGCATCAAGAGCAGGATCGCGCTGCCCCGGGTCGGACGGAAGCTGGGAAGGGAGGGAATAGAGACCAGAGTAGTAGTTAACAAAAAAGCGAAAAATAATAGTGGGGTGATAGTGAAGAGTACCTGAGAAATCTTTGAGGGCCGAGGGGGACTGGGTAACTGCTCGGTCCCGTAGGCGCCTGGCTAACATAGTATGGGCTTTATTACCCGTTTCATAAAAATGTTGCTTAGCAGCTGCCTCTCGACCCTATGGAGAGCCAGGTCACCCAACTGAGCACGAGCAGCCACCAATTGCCACAGGATCGGTACTGAGGGAGTGGACAATAACAGAGTCTCTAGGCGTGCAATCTGCGTTCTAAGTTCCCGGGAGCGAGACAGAGTGTTACGCTTCAGTGGTGCACCCATGGCAATACAATGCCCTCATACAACTGACTTGTGAGCTTCCCAGAGAACAGCCTGTGAGGAGACTGAACCCTCGTTGGTAGCAAAATAGTCAGTTATGCACTTCTGAATCGACTCCCGGGAAGGCAGTGATTTAAGAAGAGAATAATTAAGACGCCAATGACAGCTTCGGAGAGAAGAAGGGGAGGATGAGAAAGAAGGGAGAACAGAACAGTGATCAGACCAGGTAATAGGTTTAAAGGGGCACTCCCACCCTCAACATCTTATCCCCTATCCAAAGCATAGGGGATTAGATGTCTGATCTCGGGGGTCCCGCCGCTGGGGACCCCCGCAGTATTGCATGTGACACACGGGGGCGGAGTCCTGACGTCACAAACTTCGGTTCCCGTAGTCGTGACTCAAACCCTCCAGCGCTTCCGCACAAAAACAGGTGGGTGCCGCATGCAATACAGAGGGGGTCCCCAGCGGCGGGATCCCCGAGATCAGACATCTTATCCCCTATGCTTTGGATAGGGGATAAGATGTCTAGGGTGGGAGTACCCCTGTAAGAGAAGCTTCAGAAAGCATGCACACCATAAGGAGGTTACCAAAGAAGTAATCTATGCGTGTGTAGAGTTTATGGGGGTAAGAGTAGAAGCTAAAAGAGCACTGGATGGTTGATCGTACAATGAGGAAGCCTGTATTAACCAACCAAAAAGCAAAGCCAAGCGCAATTGGGCAGGAGCGGGGGGAGTCGGTCCAGGGAGGGAGAGAGAATTAAATTAAAATCTCCCCCTAGTAACCAAGCAGAGGAGGGGTACCTATGGAGTCTAGCAAGTACTCTACACAAAAACAGTATTTGCTAAATATTAGGAGCATAGATATTACAAAGCAGCAGCGGGACCCCACCTAAGACACCCTCCAGCACCACGTAACGTCCCTGTGGGTCAAGAAAAGTAGAGGAGACTTGAAGCAGACAGGACCGAGAGATAACAATAGCAACCCCATCTACTTTCCTATCAGTAACAGCAGAGTAAGCCTGTGGATGGAGATGGTTTAGGAATTGGAAAGATCCAGAACGGTCAAAGTGCATCTCCTGAAGGAAGACAACATCAGCCCGCAGTTAGACCAACTCCCATTGCAATAAGCGCCTCTTGGAGTTAAAGGGGTACTCCGGTGAAAACCTTTTTTCTTTTAAATCAGCTGGTGGCAGAAAGTTAAACATATTTGTAAATTACTTCAATTAAAAAATCTTAAACCTTCCAGTACTTATTAGCTGCTGAATGCTACAGAGGAAATTGTTTCTTTTTGGAACACTGATGACATTACGAGCACAGTGCTCTCTGCTGACATCTCTGTCCATTTTAGCACCAATTTATAGCAGATGTATGCTAAGGGCAGCATGGTGGCTCAGTGGTTAGCACTGCTGCCTTGCAGTGCTGGGGACTTGGGTTCAAATCCCACTAAGGACAACAACAAAATAAAGCATTATTATTTTTATTATAACGTCAGCAGAGAGAACTGTGCTCGTGATGTCATCAGAGAGCATTCCAAAAAGAAAAGAATTTCCTCTGTAGTATTCAGCAGCTAATACGTACAGGAAGGACTAAGATTTTTTAATAGAAATAATTAACAAATATGTTTAACTTTCTGCCACCAGTTGATTGAAAAGAAAAAAGGTTTTCACCGGAGTATCCCTTTAAGGCCGTTAACATTCAGGGAGACACACTTCACCATGTTGGACGTGGAGACAGAGACGGAGCTAATGAAAGCACATACTTACAAAATCCGGAGGATGGACCAGAGGATACCAATGGAAAGTGCCAGCGAATCCCAAACCCTAAAAGAGACAAGAGGGGAAGACAGAACCTAGGGGGGAAGAAAGACAAGGCTAAGAAGAAAATAGGGAGACACAAAAGGACTGACAGGCCAACATCAAACAGACAAAACCACACAAGACAAAACAAAAAACAGGACAAAGCAAGAAAATGAACCATTGATCAAATAGCCAATGCGGAGGCCAAGACCACCAAAGTGGACAAGAAACCAAGGCATGGGCAGCCCATTGCTATAGCCTCTAGAGGGGACACGGGAGAACACCAATCAATAGTGACCACCAGAGAGACAAGCACACCACTCCGAAGCCATAGCAAAACAGCATAAACAAGATAGTAAACTAGATGTAAGTAAACCATAGGTGAACGAAAAATGCAAAACCACTTCAGCAGTTGAAAAAAATAAATAAATATGACAACTTGAGCTTGAAACTGTTACTCTGTGCGCAGTTACAGGGAGACCAAAAATCTAATACAGTCCCGACCAGAAACAGCATGAAGAAGACTCAAGGCCGTAGACGATAGCTCAAGGGGGAGCCCCGCTGGGCACCCAGGGAGGAGACCTCTTCTGGGACTTCTTCTGGGTCTCGAAACGTCGGGACCGGACAGGCAGCCATACATGAGGCAGAGGGGGAAGAAAGGGGGGGTCAGCTCCCAATCCACCATCTGAGGCACCGGCAAGTCCAAGATGGAGCAGAAGGGAGCAAGATCAGAGAAGGAGTGAAGAACAGCAGAGCATCCATCCCTACAGGCATGAAGAGCGAACGGAAAGTTCCACCGATAAGGCACCTGATGAGAACGAAGGACAGCAAGCAAGGGTTGGAGCATCCGTCGCTTCCTGAGCATCAGCCAGGACAGGTCTTGGAATAGTTGAATAGGGGCCCAATGGAAGTCAAAGTGATTACGGGACCTAGCCTTGGCCAACAGATAACATCGCTGGGAGTGGCCGAGTTAGACTTAGGGCGGAGAGCTCTGTCGGTAGGCGGTTACCCCAGAAGAAGGTTAAAGATGGCTTCCAGAGTGACATGAAGAACTTCCGCATGGGTAGCTTCCGGGAGCCCCCTCACCCTGATGTTGTTACGTCTACCCCTCTTGTCCAGATCCTCAAGATGGGCATGTAAAGCACAGAGAAAATCCAGAAGTTGGGCAATGTATGCCGTATTAGTATCATGAGCCTCCTTAAGACCCTCAACCCGATCAGAGACATGTTGTAGATCTTGGCGTAGGGACGATATTTCCACCCTGAATGTGTCTTTAACTTTGGCAATAAGCGAACGAAAGTCCTCCTTGGTGGGAATTTGGGAGAGGAGCAAACTTAAATCAGGCAGAGAGGGCGAGAGCATAGGGAGGCCTGAGCAGGTGAGGTCTGGTGCAGGCAAGGCATCCCAAGATAAGGACAGAGTCCCTGGAGGGGGGATGGCAGTGATCCCAGAGCTCGTGGGGTGCCCCCCTGAGAATACATGTGTGAGTTGCTGGCGGCCATCTTACTGAGGAACCAGGTCCTCTGCGGAAGGTACAGGGGGCCCACTGCCAATGAAGCTGGGGTCCAAAAATGAGTGAAGGAGGGTTACTGAGGGCCCAGGTGTCAGAGGCCCAGATGTTGAGTACTGTAGGGTGGGCAACACAATATGGGGGTGCTCCAGACTCCCTGCAGCAGCAGTAGATGAGGGGGGTGCCTGAGGAGAAGGGCTGGCTCGCTGTATCCCTGAGCCAGGGGAAGATGGAGGCAGGCCCCTCACTATAGAGGCCCAAGATGGCAGACCTACGGTGGAACAGGAGGGGGGAGCAGGAGCCCTTCAGGCAAGGGTGGCTATGCAATAGGGTCGGAGCACAGGGAAGCCCGACTGGCAAGCCGGGGCTGTCACTCACCGCCGCAACCGATTCCTCAGCAGGTGATGCAGGCGCCACCACAGGAGCGGCGCCCAAGACCGGAAGCCGCGAGGCCTCTGCAGCAGCGCCGGACGTAGAAGACCGGAGATCCCCAGGAAGCCCAAGCCGTGCAGCAGGAGCTAGCAGCAGTCGTCTGGCAGGCGATCCCTGGCGGTCCGGAGTTGGGAACTGAAGAGCCCGAGGGTCCATGTCATGGAGGGAGGTGAGCCCCAGTGATCTGGAGCGTAGGCCCAGAGTGGGGCCTGTAATGGCAGGCAGTTAGGGAGGTGCAGAGGCCGGAGATTTCTGAAAGTACCGGCAGATACCTCTGGGCAGGTGGTTTGCCGTCCAGGCTGTCGAGGGGGGCTTCCTGAAGCGGTTGGGATCTTCACCATCTAAGTAATGCAGGGTGACCGAGGTTTAGAGCAGATTTTCGGCCAGGGGCGTGGGAGCTCCTCTAGTGTGCGGCCATCACCGTTGGCACCAAGCCACGCCCCCCAGTATTACCTTCATGTTGATCCCTGAAGTGCATGGACACATCTCCTGATCATCACCTTTAATGATGATGTTGTACAACCATGTGAAATAATTCCTTCCAATATGGTGTCTTGTTGAAGAATAGGTAGGTATATTTTCATTATACGTCCAATCATATTATATTGCCTACAATATTGTGTGATGAAATATGGGACCGTATTCTCAACCTCCTGTTTTAAATGCCTCTTACTGGATTGCACAATGAGTTGAGATCTGTTCAGTTTGTCTGCCCTTTCTTTTGCTGTTGTCAAATTGGCTTCAGTGAAGCCTCTTTCTTTTAATCTGTTATGCAAAAGTCCCAACCCCACCTCATAATCTTCAGCCAGGGAAAAGTTGCGGCACAATCTGCACAATATAGTTGCGGCACAATATATCGCCCGATCCACTTTATAGAATTACAAAATGGATTCCTCGGTAAAAATATAAATGACTTTTTGTGGCATGAATATATTTGCAAAGGAGGGCAAATATTTAGCGCCCATAGATGCTCCCTTGATCTGAAGAAAATATGTGCCATTAAACATAAAAAAAAAATTTCAACAGAAATTCTGTGGCATCCTAAATACATTTCTTCAGATCAGGGGAGTAATTGTTATACACATTAATGTGTCTGGACAGTGCTTGCAAACCTTCGCCCCAAGAAAGGGATGGGTACAGTGCTACCACGTCACAAGTGGCCCAAGAAAACTCATCCACTGTACCTTATCCAGAATTTCCAGATCATGCTTAGTGTCCTAAATGTACGTGGGGTGATACCCACTAGGGGTTGCAAAAAGCTGTCAACCCAGTCTCCCAGTCTCTCTCCCAAGGATCCTATATCTGCCACTATAGGGCAGAGAGGAGGTGGAAAATCCCTTTATGGACCTTGAGGAGAGAGTGGAAGACTGGGGTGACAGGACTCTGAACAAACAAATAGTCTCTCATCTTATGGTTGATTACCCCCAAATGGAGCCCTTCCTCTAAGAGAAGACGTAGCTTCTCTTGACAATTTTAGGTAGGATCTCCCAGTAGTCATTTGTATGTATCTGGATCATCCAACATACGCATGTTTAAATTTGTCCTCCCTTATCTGAATTGCGTATAATTAAGTTTTTATTAGCTTGTAATGGTTTTACCCCTAATATTTCCTCCTTACTTAGATTATTATTTTGAAAGCTACCTGTGTTTTTTATGTAGCTCAACCAAGTCCCTCTCTACCAGTGTTACGCCGAGCGCTCCGGGTCCCCGCTCCTCCCCGGAGCGCTCGCTACACTTCCCTCACTGCAGCGCCCCGGTCGGTTCCACGGACCCGGGGCGCTGCGTTACCACCTCCGGCCGGGATGCGATTCGCGATGCGGGTAGCGCCCGCTCGCGATGCGCATCCCGGCTCCCGTACCTTACTCGCTCCCCGTCAGTTCTGTCCCGGCGCGCGCGGCCCCGCTCCCTAGGGCGCGCGCGCGCCGGGTCTTTGCGATTTAAAGGGCCACTGCACCGCTGATTGGTGCAGTGGTTCCAATTAGTGTTTACACCTGTGCACTTCCCTATATCACCTCACTTCCCCTTCACTCCCTCGCCGGATCTTGTTGCCCTAGTGCCAGTGAAAGCGTTCCTTGTGTGTTCCTTGCCTGTGATTCCAGACCTTCTGCCGTTGCCCCTGACTACGATCCTTGCTGCCTGCCCCGACCTTCTGCTACGTCCGACCTTGCTTCTGTCTACTCCCTTGTACCGCGCCTATCTTCAGCAGCCAGAGAGGTTGAGCCGTTGCTAGGGGATACGACCTGGTCACTACCGCCGCAGCAAGACCATCCCGCTTTGCGGCGGGCTCTGGTGAAAACCAGTAGTGACTTAGAACCGATCCTCTAGCACGGTCCACGCCAATCCCTCTCTGGCACAGAGGATCCACCACCTGCCAGCCGGCATCGTGACAGTAGATCCGGCCATGGATCCCGCTGAAGTTCCTCTGCCAGTTGTCGCTGACCTCACCACGGTGGTCGCCCAGCAGTCACAACAGATTGCGCAACAAGGCCAACAGCTGTCTCAACTGACTGTTATGCTACAACAGTTACTACCACAGCTCCAGCAATCATCTCCTCCGCCAGCTCCTGTACCTCCTCCGCAGCGAGTGGCCGCTTCTGGAATACGACTATCCTTGCCGGATAAATTTGATGGGGACTCTAAGTTTTGCCGTGGCTTTCTTTCCCAATGTTCATTACACTTGGAGATGATGTCGGACCAGTTCCCCACTGAAAGGTCTAAGGTGGCTTTCGTAGTCAGCCTGCTGTCTGGAAAAGCCCTGGCTTGGGCCACACCGCTCTGGGACCGCAATGACCCCGTCACTGCCTCTGTACACTCCTTCTTCTCGGAAATTCGAAGTGTCTTTGAGGAACCTGCCCGAGCCTCTTCTGCTGAGACTGCCCTGTTGAACCTGGTCCAGGGTAATTCTTCCGTTGGCGAGTATGCCGTACAGTTCCGTACCCTTGCTTCAGAATTATCCTGGAATAATGAGGCACTCTGCGCGACCTTTAAAAAAGGCCTATCCAGCAACATTAAAGATGTTCTGGCCGCACGAGAAATCCCTGCTAACCTACATGAACTCATCCATCTTGCCACTCGCATTGACATGCGTTTTTCCGAACGGCGTCAGGAGCTCCGCCAGGATATGGACTCTGTTCGCACGAGGCGTTTCTTCTCCCCGGCTCCTCTCTCCTCTGGTCCCCTGCAATCTGTTCCTGTGCCTCCCGCCGTGGAGGCTATGCAGGTCGACCGGTCTCGCCTGACACCCCAAGAGAGGACACGACGCCGCATGGAGAATCTCTGCCTGTACTGTGCTAGTACCGAACACTTCCTGAAGGATTGTCCTATCCGTCCTCCCCGCCTGGAAAGACGTCCGCTGACTCCGCACAAAAGTGAGACAGTCCTTGATGTCTACTCTGCTTCTCCACGTCTTACTGTACCTGTGCGGATGTCTGCCTCTGCCTTCTCCTTCTCTGCTGTGGCCTTCTTGGACTCTGGATCTGCAGGAAATTTTATCTTAGCCTCTCTCGTCAACAGGTTCAACATCCCGGTGACCAGTCTCGCCAGACCCCTCTACATCAATTGTGTAAACAATGAAAGATTGGACTGTACTATACGTTTCCGCACGGAGCCCCTTCTAATGTGCATCGGATCTCATCACGAGAGGATTGAACTGTTGGTCCTCCCCAATTGCACTTCTGAAATCCTTCTTGGACTTCCCTGGCTTCAACTCCATTCCCCAATCCTGGATTGGTCCACTGGGGAGATCAAGAGTTGGGGGCCCTCTTGTTCCAAGGACTGCTTAAAACCGGTTCCCAGTAAACCTTGCCGTGTCCCTGTGCTTCCTCATGTAACCGGTCTCCCTAAGGCCTATATGGACTTTGCGGACGTTTTTTGCAAAAAACAAGCTGAGACTCTACCTCCTCACAGGCCTTATGATTGTCCCATTGACCTCCTCCCGGGCACTACTCCACCCCGGGGCAGAATCTATCCTCTGTCCGTCCCAGAGACTCTTGCCATGTCTGAATACGTCCAAGAAAATTTAAAAAAGGGCTTTATCCGTAAATCCTCCTCTCCTGCCGGAGCCGGATTTTTCTTTGTGTCCAAAAAAGATGGCTCTCTACGTCCTTGCATTGACTACCGCGGTCTTAATAAAATCACGGTTAAGAACCGCTACCCCCTACCCCTCATCTCTGAACTCTTTGATCGTCTCCAAGGTGCCCATATTTTTACCAAACTGGACTTAAGAGGTGCTTATAATCTCATCCGCATCAGAGAGGGGGATGAATGGAAAACGGCATTTAACACCAGAGATGGACACTTTGAGTATCTGGTCATGCCCTTTGGTCTATGCAACGCCCCTGCCGTCTTCCAAGACTTTGTTAATGAAATTTTTCGTGATCTCCTATACTCCTGTGTTGTTGTATATCTGGACGATATCCTGATTTTTTCTGCCAATCTTGAAGAACACCGCCAGCATGTCCGTATGGTTCTTCAGAGACTTCGTGATAATCAACTCTATGCCAAAATAGAGAAATGTCTGTTTGAATGCCAATCTCTTCCTTTTCTAGGATACTTGGTCTCTGGCCAGGGACTACAAATGGACCCAGATAAACTCTCTGCCGTCTTAGATTGGCCACGCCCCTCCGGACTCCGTGCCATCCAACGTTTTTTGGGGTTCGCCAATTATTACAGGCAATTTATTCCACATTTTTCTACCATTGTGGCTCCTATTGTGGCTTTAACAAAAAAAAATGCCGATCCCAAGTCTTGGCCTCCTCAAGCGGAAGACGCCTTTAAACGACTCAAGTCTGCCTTTTCTTCGGCTCCCGTGCTCTCCAGACCTGACCCATCTAAACCCTTCCTATTGGAGGTTGATGCCTCCTCAGTGGGAGCTGGAGCTGTCCTTCTACAAAAAAACTCTTCCGGGCATGCTGTTACTTGTGGTTTTTTTTCCAGGACCTTCTCTCCGGCGGAGAGGAACTACTCCATCGGGGATCGAGAGCTTCTAGCCATTAAATTAGCACTTGAGGAATGGAGGCATCTGCTGGAGGGATCAAGATTTCCAGTTATTATTTACACCGATCACAAGAACCTCTCCTACCTCCAGTCTGCCCAACGGCTGAATCCTCGTCAGGCCAGGTGGTCTCTGTTCTTTGCCCGATTTAATTTTGAAATTCACTTTCGGCCTGCTGATAAGAACATTAGGGCCGATGCTCTCTCTCGTTCCTCAGATGCCTCTGAAATTGAACTCTCTCCTCAACACATCATTCCTCCTGACTGCCTGATTTCCACTTCTCCAGCCTCCATCAGGCAAACTCCTCCAGGAAAGACCTTTGTTTCTCCACGCCAACGCCTTGGGATCCTCAAATGGGGTCACTCCTCCCATCTCGCAGGTCATGCGGGCATCAAGAAATCTGTGCAACTCATCTCTCGCTTCTATTGGTGGCCGACTCTAGAGACTGATGTGGTGGACTTTGTGCGAGCCTGCACTATCTGTGCCCGGGATAAGACTCCTCGCCAGAAGCCCGCTGGTTTTCTTCATCCTCTACCTGTCCCCGAACAACCTTGGTCTCTGATTGGTATGGATTTTATTACTGACTTACCCCCATCCCATGGCAACACTGTTATTTGGGTGGTCGTTGATCGATTCTCCAAAATGGCACATTTCATCCCTCTTCCTGGTCTTCCTTCAGCGCCTCAGTTGGCTAAACAATTTTTTGTACACATTTTTCGTCTTCACGGGTTGCCTACACAGATCGTCTCGGATAGAGGCGTCCAATTTGTGTCTAAATTCTGGAGGGCTCTCTGTAAACAACTCAAGATTAAATTAAATTTTTCTTCTGCATACCATCCTCAATCCAATGGACAAGTAGAGAGAATTAACCAGATCTTGGGTGACTATTTACGACATTTTGTTTCCTCCCGCCAGGATGACTGGGCAGATCTTCTACCTTGGGCCGAATTCTCGTATAATTTCAGAATCTCTGAATCTTCCTCCAAATCTCCGTTTTTCGTGGTGTACGGCCGTCACCCTCTTCCCCCCCTCCCTACCCCCTTGCCCTCTGGTCTGCCCGCTGTGGATGAAATTTCTCGTGATCTTTCCACCATATGGAAAGAGACCCAAAATTCTCTCTTACAGGCTTCTTCTCGCATGAAGAGATTCGCAGATAAGAAAAGAAGAGCTCCTCCCATTTTTTCCCCTGGAGACAAGGTATGGCTCTCCGCTAAATATGTCCGTTTCCGTGTCCCGAGCTATAAGTTGGGACCACGCTATCTTGGTCCTTTTAAAGTTTTGTGTCAAATTAATCCTGTCTCTTACAAACTTCTTCTTCCTCCTTCTCTTCGTATCCCTAATGCCTTTCACGTCTCTCTTCTTAAACCTCTCATCCTCAACCGTTTTTCTCCTAAATCTGTTCCTCCCACTCCTGTTTCCGGCTCCTCGGACATCTTCTCTGTCAAAGAGATTTTGGCCTCTAAAAAGGTCAGGGGAAGAACTTTTTTTTTAGTGGATTGGGAGGGTTGTGGTCCAGAAGAGAGGTCCTGGGAACCTGAGGACAATATCCTGGACAAAAGTCTGATCCTCAGGTTCTCAGGCCCCAAGAAGAGGGGGAGACCCAAGGGGGGGGGTACTGTTACGCCGAGCGCTCCGGGTCCCCGCTCCTCCCCGGAGCGCTCGCTACACTTCCCTCACTGCAGCGCCCCGGTCGGTTCCACGGACCCGGGGCGCTGCGTTACCACCTCCGGCCGGGATGCGATTCGCGATGCGGGTAGCGCCCGCTCGCGATGCGCATCCCGGCTCCCGTACCTTACTCGCTCCCCGTCAGTTCTGTCCCGGCGCGCGCGGCCCCGCTCCCTAGGGCGCGCGCGCGCCGGGTCTTTGCGATTTAAAGGGCCACTGCACCGCTGATTGGTGCAGTGGTTCCAATTAGTGTTTACACCTGTGCACTTCCCTATATCACCTCACTTCCCCTTCACTCCCTCGCCGGATCTTGTTGCCCTAGTGCCAGTGAAAGCGTTCCTTGTGTGTTCCTTGCCTGTGATTCCAGACCTTCTGCCGTTGCCCCTGACTACGATCCTTGCTGCCTGCCCCGACCTTCTGCTACGTCCGACCTTGCTTCTGTCTACTCCCTTGTACCGCGCCTATCTTCAGCAGCCAGAGAGGTTGAGCCGTTGCTAGGGGATACGACCTGGTCACTACCGCCGCAGCAAGACCATCCCGCTTTGCGGCGGGCTCTGGTGAAAACCAGTAGTGACTTAGAACCGATCCTCTAGCACGGTCCACGCCAATCCCTCTCTGGCACAGAGGATCCACCACCTGCCAGCCGGCATCGTGACAACCAGCTCCTGAAATAGTGCGAACGGCCTAGAGGCCACTGGATAGAAATCAGGACTGGCAGATTGTAACGGCAAACCCCTATCACAAATAGACACAGATTAAGTGTACAATGCATTTAGGTTTATTATGTCCACTTGATCAGAAAATTCAATATACACATTAGTGTGACTCTGAGCTATAGGGTTAGCCAAAGGGGGGGGGGGGGGGGGCAAAACTGAAGGCTGGGGATTAGAGGATTCCATTAGAGAGAAATGACTCTTAAGGGTGACTTTCCAGGCCCATCTGTTAACATTCAGTATGGTGGCAAAAAGATCATGTCAGAATCCGGGCTGGCGGAGGGTGAGGACACTGGAGGTGGATCCTCTGTGCCAGAGAGGTGATGGCGTGGGCCGTACCAGGGAACAGAGTCTAAGGGGTTCCTGGTATTCACCAGAGCCCGCCGCAAAGCGGGATCGACTTGCTGCGGCAGGTAACCCCCCGGGTCGTTCCACCCGGTAGCGACTCAACCCCTCTGGCGGCTGAGATGGCGTGGTACAAAAGGACAAGGCAAGGCAAGGTCAGACGTAGCAGAAGGTCAGGGCAGGCGGCAAGGTTCGTAGTCAGGGGCAACAGCAAGGATTCTGGAAACACAGGCAAAGGACACATTGGAACGCTTTCACTAGGCACTAGGCAGCAAGATCCGGCAAGGACAGGAAGGGGAAGTAATGTTTTATAGGGAAAACAGTAATTGGACTTGATTGGGCCAGGCACCAATTATTGGTGCACTGGCCCTTTAAATTTCAGAGAGCCGGCACGCGCGCGCCCTAGAGAGCGGGGCCATGCATGCCGGGATGGGACAGAAGAAAGACGGGGCAGGTGAGAAGAGACATGGGATGCGATCCGAGAACGGGCACGTCCCGTCCCGCGAATCGCATCCCCTCCAGTGACAGGGTAGCAGCGCTCTCGGTCAGCAGCGCCGACCGGAGCGCTGCAAGCAGAGTAACACCGCGAGCGCTCCGGGGAAGCAGCGGGACCCGGAGCGCTCAGCGTTACAGTACCCCCCCCCCCCCACCCCTTGGGTCTCCCCTTCTTTTTGGAACCCAGAAATTTACGAATGAGTTCCTTGTCAAGGATATTGGCCTCGGATTCCCAAGACCTCTCTTCGGGGCCACAATTCTCCCAATCAACAAGAAAAAATCTTTTACCTCGGACAACCCTGGAGGCGAGGATCTCTTTCACAGAGAAGACATCAGAGGATCCAGAGACAGGAGCAGGAACAGTGACTTTGGGAGATTAGTGGTTAAGAACAACAGGTTTGAGTACAGAGACAAGGAAAGAGTTAGGAATACGGAGAGAGGGGGGCAGAGGAAGTTGGTAAGAGACAGGGTTGATTTGTTTTTTGACTTTGAAAGGGCCTAAAAATCGGGGGCCCAACTTGTAACTGGGTACACGGAATCGAATGTACTTAGCAGAAAGCCATACCTTGTCACCAGGCGAAAATACCGGAGGAACCCTTCTCTTTTTATCAGCATGTCCCTTCATTCGAGATGAGGCCAGCAGAAGTGACTTTTGAGTCTCACGCCAAATGGAAGAAAAATCTTGCGTCAATTCATCCACGGCAGGAACCCCAGAGGAAGTTGGGATGGGGATGGGGGAAGTGGGTGACGGCCGTACACCACAAAAAATGGGGACTTGGAAGAAGACTCAGAGTTTTTAAAATTGTACGAAAATTCAGCCCAGGGCAGGAGGTCCACCCAATCATCTTGGCGAGAGGAGACAAAATGTAGCAGGTAGTCACCAAGTATCTGATTTACTCTCTCCACTTGACCGTTGGATTGAGGGTGGTAAGCAGAAGAAAAATTTAGTTTGATTTTTAATTGACTGCAGAGTGCCCTCCAAAATTTAGAAACAAACTGGACGCCTCTGTCTGAGACGATGTGTGTGGGAAGCCCGTGGAAGCGAAAAATATGAAGAAAAAATTGTTTCGCCAATTGTGGCGCAGAAGAAAGACCCGGCAGAGGAACAAAATGTGCCATTTTAGAAAAACGATCAACGACCACCCAGATGACTGTATTATTGTGGGATGGTGGCAGATCGGTGATGAAGTCCATAGCAATATGGGACCATGGCTGTTCAGGTACAGGTAAAGGAAGGAAGAAACCTGCCGGGTTCTGGCATGGAGTCTTGTCACGGGCACAGGTAGTACAAGCCTGAACAAAATCAGTCACATCCTTCTCCAAGGAAGGCCACCAATAGTGTCTGGAAATCAACTGCGCCGACTTCTTGACACCAGCATGTCCAGCCAAAAGAGAAGAGTGACCCCATTTAAGAATCTTTAGGCGAAAGGCGTGGAGGTACAAAAGTCTTCCCTGGAGGAACTTGCACAAGAGTGGTTGGAGTGGAGGAGATGAGACACTCAGGAGGTATGATGTGCTGTGGAGGGGCTTCAGATTCGGAGACATCGGTGGAACGTGATAGTGCGTCAGCTCTGACGTTCTTGTCGGCTGGAAAAAAATTAATTTCAAAATTGAAGCGGGCAAAAAACAATGTCAATCTAGCTTGGCGAGGATTTAATCGCTGGGCAGTCTGGAGATACAATACATTTTTATGGTCCGTGTAAATGATGATGGGATGCAGGGATCCCTCTAAAAGATGTCTCCACTCCTCGAGTGCCAATTTAATAGCCAAAAGCTCACGATCTCCAATCAAATAATTTTTTTCTGCAGAAGAGAAGGTATTGGAGAAAAAACCACACGTGCGTTTTACCCCAGTAGCGTTTTTTTTTAGTTAAAACGGCACAGGTTGCAGCGGATGCTGGAAGAGAGGTGTTAGGCGGGGAAACCGCCTGGTGTGAACAAGATCCTTTTCTTGGCGTAGTTCCTGTCGCCTTTCTGAAAAACGCATATCAATGCGGGTGGCCAAATGGATTAGTTCAGACAGGGTTGAGGGTATCTCTCGTGCGGCCAGAACATCTTTGCTGTGGCTGGATAAACTTTTCTTGAAGGTCGCGCAGAGAGCATCATTATTTCGCGCTAATTCTGAGGCAAGAGTCCGTAACTGAATGGCGTAATCGCCCACTGTAGAGTTTCCTTGAACAAGATTCAACAAAGCCGTCTCGGCTGAAGAAACCCGGGCTGGTTTCTCAAAGACAGAGCGTATTTCTGAGAAGAAAGTCTGGACTGAAGAGGTGGCAGGATCGTTGCGGTCCCAAAGCGGAGTGGCCCAAGACAATGCCTTTCCAGAGAATAAGCTGACCACGAATGCCACCTTAGGCCATTCAGTGGGAAATTGGTCAGCCAACAGCTCCAAGTGCAGAGAACACTGGGTCAGGAAGCCACGGCACAACTTAGAGTCCCCATCAAACTTGTCCAGAAGAGAAAGACGGACTTTAGTGCTGGAACCGGCAGCTTGCAGTTGAGGAACTGGCAGAGAAGATGGCTGTAGAGGCAGAAGTTGCTGAACCATTGCAGTCATTTGTGACAACTGATGTCCTTGTTGGACTACCTGTTGAGACTATTGGGCCACAACGGAGGTAAGGTCTCCAAGGCTAGGTAGCGGCACCTCAGCGGAATCCATGGCCGGATCTACTGTCAGAATCCGGGCTGGTGGAGGGTGAGTACACTGGAGGTGAATCCTCTGTGTCAGAGAGGTGATGGCGTGGGCCGTACCAGGGGAACGGAGTCTAAGGGGTTACTGGTATTCACCAGAGCCCGCCGCAAAGCGGGATGAACCCCCAGGTCGTTCCATCCGGTAGCGACTCAACTCCTCTGGCGGCTGAGATGGTGCGGTACAAAAGGACAAGGCAAGGCAAGGTCAGAACTAGCAGAAGGTCAGGGCAGGCGGCAAGGTTCGTAGTCAGGGGCAACAGCAAGGATTCTGGAAACACAGGCAAAGGACACACTGGAACGCTTTCACTAGGCACTAGGCAACAAGATCCGGCAAGGACAGGAAGGGGAAGTAATGTTTTATAGGGAAAACAGTAATTGGACTTGATTGGGCCAGGCACCAATTAGTAGTGCATTGGCCCTTTAAATTTCAGAGAGCCGGCACGCGCGCACCCTAGAGAGCGGGGCCGCGCGCCGGGACGAAACAGAGGAAGGACGGGGCAGGTGAGAAGAGACATGGGATGCGATCCGAGAACGGGCACGTCCCGTCCCACGGATCGCATCCGCTCCGGTGACAGGGTAGCAGCGGTCTCGGTCAGCAGCGCCGGCAGGAGCGCTGCAAGCAGAGTAACGCCGCTAGCGCTCCAGGGAAGCAGCGGGACCCGGAGCGTTCGGCGTTACAGATCAAAGTCCCATGAAGGCATAAAGTTAAGTCCACAGCTACAGGCCGTTATTTGTGGGGCTGACAAAATGACAGGGACAGATTGACAACAGAGTCACTCACTTGTGCAACATTCGGTGTCGTAGGGCATAACCTTTGTCTCTAGTGTACTATTTTGTACCCGTTAATCTGTCAAGGGCCTAGATACTGTGAAAGGACAGTCAAAAGTACACATCTGCTGCTGTTCTAGACAAATACTGTTTTAAGCGTAGTGAAGCATATTGTACTCCCCTCATATACGTACTAAGTATGTCAGGCAGAGAAGTGCCAGGATGTGCACAGAAAAGTGGCAAAGGCCTACATCCATGAGGCAGAGGCCGCAGCAGACTAGGGGCGAGTGGCAGCAGGAGTCGCAGCGAGAGGCCTGAGCTCCCGGTATCAGCTAGCAGTCGTGTCTCGACCAGCAACCCATCTGCCGTCATCGATTGGTTAACAACATGGTCATCCACTTCATCACAAGTGACATCTGATACCCCCAGTCAACAGTCGGTGGGTTCCTCAGACACAACCCTCAGTTGGCATGGCCCGGGAGCAGTCCCTGTGCTCCCATTGCCTCTGTCCTATGCTGTTCCCTCCCCTAAAGAAGTATCTTATGCTGTAGGTTCAGCTCTACCATTCAGTGAGGACGATCTAATAGAAGACAGTCAGCAGCTACTGCCCAGCCAAGAAGTGGAGGAGACATCCGGCGCTTCCTCCGCTAGGCGGGCAAGTAGTGATGAGGAGAGTGACGTGGGAGGCGGTGTTGCCAGCATTTAGGGTCCTGAAGCAGACACTGTTGAGAAACCTGAGGAGGACATTAGTGACGTGCAGACATTTCTTGATGATGATGAAGCCGATCGCAATTGGGAGCCGGGTGCAGAAGGGGCTTCATCATCATCAGAAGAAAAAGAGGGTTGCAGGTTGCCTATGAGGCAGCAGCTGAGCCAGCAAGGTGGTAGCATGGTTTGCAGTCAGCATGGTGGCAGAAGTGGAGATTCTGGAGACCACCTGCTTCGCAGCAGCCTACCTTCCCGGGAGGTAGTGGAACAGGGGTTCCTGGAGACGGCGGCAGTAGCAGTCAATTAGTGCGGACTGTTGGGGGGGGAGGAATTAGCTACTCGGCGGTGTGGCAGTTCTTCATGAAGCATCCGGAGGAGGTTAACATAGCCACATGCAAGATGTGTCAGCAGAAGATGAAGCGTGGCCAGAGTCCTAATGCTGGCACCACGGCCCTGCATCAACATATGCTGCGCCACCATAAAGTAGCCTGGGAGAAACATGGCTCCAATGTAGTCGTCCAGCCTGCTGCATCACCCAGTGGCATGCCGCTCCCTCTTTCAGCCAGCCAAGGCTCCACCACCTCAGCCGAAGGGAGATGTGTGTCATACCCTCCTTCTGTTGCTCCAGATGCTCCTGCTCCTCCTACTTTTAGTCAGCCATTCCGCCAACAATCCACCTTTCAGAGAACTGATGGCTTGTACCGAGCCAAGGTGAATAGTGCCAAGCCGCCATTAATTTGCAAACAAGGCTGTACCAGCCCTGCACAATTTTGTGGAAGAGAAAGTGGGCCAGTCCTTGAGCCTGTCGGTGTGTACCAAAGTGTATCGCAGCGCCGGCGTCTGGAGCTGTAACTATAGTCAGGGACAATACATGTCCTTTACGGCCCACTGGGTGAATGTGGTTTCTGCACAGCCACAACACCAACTTAGACAGGTCACGCCGCTGGTCCTGTGACAGTGTGTGACTTCACCTCCTCATCCTCCATCGTGTCCTCAGCCTCAACTGCACAGAGTCCAGTGTGTGCAGGGCACGGTGGTGTCATGCTGTTCTTCACATGGTTTGCCTTGGCGACGGAGTCACACAGGGAAGGAACTGTTAAAAGTAATTCATAATGAAATCGGAGAATGGCTTACTCCAAGAAAACTGGAAATGGGAATCATGGTGACTGATAACAGGAAGAACATTCTGTCTGCGCTGCGACAAAGAAGGCTGAGCCATGCGCCCTGTATGGCACACGTGTTCAATCTGGTTGTCAAGTGGTTCCGGAATTGTTCCCCCCATTTGCAAAACATTCTAACAATGGGAAGGAAACTTTCATCCACTCTTACTCACACCCTCCTTGAGCTGCAGCGTCAGAAAGGTATCCTCCAACATAGTTATTATTTGCGACGTTGACACACGTTCAAATTCTACCCTCCATATGTTGGACCGACTATCCGAACAGAGAAAAGCCATCACTGATTTCTTGATGATCCAAGCGGATAGGGGGACTCCCCTGTGTAACTTCCATGTCAACCAGTGGCAGCTCATACGTGACACCTGCCGTTTGCTCAGGCCCTTTGAGGAAGCCACATTATTAGTCAGTCGCCAGGATTACGGGATGAACAACGTCATTCCACTACTTCATTTCCTACAACGCATGTACGAAACGATAACTGGTCAGGGCAATGGAGATGTGGTACCTACATCTCATGGCCACATGAGCCCTGTGGGGGCTGAACTGGAGGAGAAGGAGGGACAGGAGAGGAGGAGCAGGAGCAGCCAGAGGAGCCAGAGGGTTATGAGGAAGATGAGACAGAGGACCTAGACACACCGTGGCAGTATGCAGTGGAGATGGAGGCAGGGAGTCCCTCCGAGTCACTTGCACAACTCGCACGATGCATGCTCACCTGTTTGCATAGTGACCGTGGATTGTCACCATTTGGCAGCGGGATGACTTCTGGCTCTCCACATTATTGGACCCTCGCTACCACCACAAAATGGGGGCCTTTTTTACACTCACTTAGAGGGAGTACAAACTGACCTGCTACAGAGACATCCTATGTAGTCAGTTGACCGATGCCTTTCAGCGCCATCGTCCATCCTCTCATAGGTCTGACTTGGGGGACCCTCTGCACTCACCTTCCACTGCCATGGCTGCTGAGGAGGGGTGTCAGGAGCAGTACCAGCTCCATCATCAGCAGCCTGAGTCTACAGTCATTGATGAGTACCATTTCTTCACCTGCATAGTGAAGCAACTCCTCAGCAGCAGGTAGACCTGGAGCAGGACCTGAACTAGCAGGTGGTGGCATACCTTAGACATGCTTATGCTAACACACCTTGAAGATCGGCTGGACTTCTGGGCAACCAAACTTGATTTGTGACCACAACTAGCAGAGTTTGCCTGGAAAAGCTGTCCTGCCCGGCCAGTAGTGTGCCATCAGAGTGGGTGATTAGAGTGGCGGGGGCCATAGTAACCCCAAGGAGAACTCATCTGTCCACAAAAAATGTGGAGAGACTGACCTTTGTGAAGATTAATCAGGCATGGATAAGCCAGGATTTCCACCCACCAATGCCTAATGCATCAGAGTAGATTGACCATGGTGCCACACCAACACTTCACCAATATGTATAGTGCCAAACAGATTTAAGGTGCTACTCCCAGTTACAAACATTCCTCTGCATCAAACCTTTTTTCACCCACCTTCGTCACCGGGTACTGGAATTGCCATATTGCCACCCACCGACACTATTCAGCCATTCAGCCACGATATGTCCTTCACATGCTGCCGCCAACTCCAGGCTGTGCCATTCAGCCACTATATGTTCCATTGACGCTGCCGCCAACTCCAGGCTGTGCCATTCAGCCACTATATGGTTTACTGATGTTGAGCGGCATAGGCCATATTCGAATTCGCGATATTTCGCGAATATATGGACGAATATTCATCATATTTTCGCATATGCGCAATATGCGTGTACATTTTCGCATACGTGAACATTCGCATATGCGAAAATGTACACTAGCGAAAATGCGCATATAAACCATTCGCATGTAAGAAAATTATATGTGAAAATGCGCATATACGGAAAATTTTATAACTGAAAATTCGCATAACAGAAAATTAACATATGTGAAAATGCGCATATACGAAAAACTCGTATCATGAAATTCGCATATAAGAAAATTAGTATATGTGAAAATGCGCATATACGAAAAATTCCATAGTAGAAAATGCGCATATAAGAAAATTAACATATGCAAAAATTTACATATGAGAAAATTCGCGTATAAGAAAATTAGTGCACGGAAAAATCCGCATAAGCGAAAATTTACATAGGAGAAAATTCGCATATAAGAAAATTAGCATATGTGAAAATGAGCATATGCTAAAATTTGCATAAGTGACAAAAAAAAACGAATATTCGTAATTGCGAATATATAGTGCTATATTCGCGAATATTTGCGAATGTGCGATATTCGCGAATAAAATTCGAATTGCGAATATTAGCGAGCAACACTAATCCTCACCTGCCGCCACTATATGTTCTACTCATGCTGCCACCAACTCCAGGCTGTGCCATTCAGCCACTATATGTTCTACTCATGCTGCTGTCAACTCCAGGCTGTGGCATTCAGCCACTATATGTTCTACTCATGCTGCCACCAACTCCAGGCTGTGCCATTCAGCCACTATATGTTCTACTCATGCTGCCGCCAGCTCCAGGCTGTGCCATTCGGCCACTATATGTTCTACTCATGCTGCCGCCAACTCCAGGCTGTGCCATTCAGCCACTATATGGTTTAACGCTGCTGCTGGGCTTGGGACATTACCTAAAAAAAATTATGGTAGCACTAGTAACCAAAAATCTTCAATTTGAATTTGAAAATTCATCTTTTAATCTTAGGGTTTGTGAAGCCCTTTTGTCTTCTCATCTGCAGCCAACTCCAGGCTGTGCCATTCAGCCACTATATGTTCTACTCATGCTGCCAACTCCGGGCTGTGCCATTCAGCCACTATATGGTCTTCTCATCTGCCGCCAACTCCAGGCTGTGCCATTCAGCCACTATATGTTCCACTCATGCTGCCGCCAACTCCAGGCTGTGCCATTCAGCCACTATATGGTTTACTGATGCTGCTGGACCTGGGACATAATTAAAAAATGTTCATGGTAGCACTAGCAACCATAAATCTTCAATTTAAATTAGAAAATTAATCTTTTAATCTTAGGGTTTGTGAAGCCCTATTGTCTTCTTATCTGCCTCCAACTCCAGGCTTTGCCATTCAGCTACTATATAGTATCCTCACCTGCCGCACACTCCAGGCTGTGCCATTCAGCCACTATATGTTCTACTCATGCTGCTGTCAACTCCAGGCTGTGCCATTCAGCCACTATATGTTCTACTCATGCTGCCACCAACTCCAGGCTGTGCCATTCAGCCACTATATGTTCTACTCATGCTGCCGCCAGCTCCAGGCTGTGCCATTCGGCCACTATATGTTCTACTCATGCTGCCGCCAACTCCAGGCTGTGCCATTCAGCCACTATATGGTTTAACGATGCTGCTGGGCTTGGTACATTACCTAAAAAAAATTATGGTAGCACTAGTAACCAAAAATATTCAATTTAAATTTGAAAATTCATCTTTTAATCTTAGGGTTTGTGAAGCCCTTTTGTCTCCTCATCTGCCGCCAACTCCAGGCTGTGCCATTCAGACACTATATGTTCTACTCATGCTGCTGCCAACTCCGGGCTGTGCCATTCAGCCACTATATGGTCTTCTCATCTGCCGCCAACTCCAGGCTGTGCCATTCAGCCACTATATGGTTTACTGATGCTGCTGGGCTTGGGACATTACCTAAAAAATTTTATGGAAGCACTAGCTACCATAAATTTTCAATAACATTTTTTAAATTAATCTTTTAATCTTAGGGATTGTGAGGCTCTGTGGTCTCCTCATGCTGCCACGAGCTGCAGGCTGTGTCATTCAGCACTATATGGTCTCCTCTTGCTGTCACCAATTCAAGGCTGTGTCATTCTGCCAGATTATGGTCTCCTCGTGCTGCTGCCACCTCTAGGCTCTGTCATAGTGCTGCCATTTTGTGGTCATACAGTAATAGTTCAAAGTAAACACAGGGACATTACATTGGGAATCTAATATAAATCTTAAATTTAAATTTAAAAAAATCAATATAATCTTTTCAAGACTGAGGCCCTATGGTCATCGCCGTCATATTTCCAACAGAATTATCACAAGAATCCAATGAAACTGCTTGGAGCGATAACAATGAACAATAACTGATTAAACGAAATATTCGCACTTTCACAGTCAGCTGGGCGCTGAGAGGCAGGGGCTGGGACATGTGGTATCTCGCCTGGCAGAGGACCGCCAGCTCGATTTTAAGATACAAGTGCGAGCTTTTTCACTGCAGCCCACTTATTCAATGGCACAGAAGCTGAATATGCTCCTGTCCAAGTTTCTGGTACTGCAGTCCCTCCCTTTTCAAGTGTACACTCAGAGCATGGGGGTGCGCTGAGAGGCAGGGGCTGAAACAGGTGGTAGCTCCCCTTGCGGCACACCGCCAGCTCGATGCTCACCAGAATGCCTAATCAAAAAATTTTAATAAATTCAAATTAAATTTAAAAAAATGAAATTGGGTATATACAATGTATATACTGTGTACATGTTTCCTCAAATCTGGGCTTATGTATTGTATTAAATACTAGAATTGGGTTTGTGTGATATGGATAAATGTGTATAGACCATATAAATATGTGATGATGTCTATATGGATTTTAATGTGTGTATAGAAGTGTGTATGTGTGTGTGTGTGTGTGTAAATGTAATGTTTCTATATATATATATATATATATATATATATATATATATAAATATATATATATATATATATATATATATATATATGTAAATGTGACATTAAAAAGATAGTAGGAGATTCAGTGTGATCATAAAACATTTATTAAATACAGTTATAATCACCTACCACTGCAGGGCCCTTGCAGGGGGCAAGTCCGGCACCACAGGACCACGCAGAGAAGTGCAGCTTTCCCTTCAGATGGGCACATACAACTGTGCTGGACGCTAGCCGAGCCAGCTCGTCAGTGTGCATAGGGACACCGCCTGGGAGGTCAGGTAAGTGGTGCTGTAAGTGGTGCTTATTGCTAACCCATTGTACTACCAATGAACATAGGAGTATAACTCCATTATATCACCAACGGTGGTCAAATACTAACTATTACTGTACCACCAATGAGCATAGGAGTATAACTCCAATATACCACCAACGACGTTCTACCAACTGCTGCTTATTTATTTTATATCCTGGACATTTAATCTCTTAAAGACGCTGGGCGTATGGATACGCCCTGCATTCCGAGTCCTTAAGGATGCAGGGCGTATCCATACGCCCCTGGGAATTCCGATCCCCACCGCTAGCCGGTTGGGGACCGGAGCCGGATGCCTGCTGAAATCATTCAGCAGGCATCCCGGCATATCACCTAGGGGTGTCATTATGCCCCCCCATATCGGCGATGGTCGCAGATCGCTGGACAATTCAGTCCAGCGATCTGCGGCGATTCCGGGTCAATCGGGTCTCCAGTTACCCGGTGACCCAGAATTACCATCTCTGACGGCCCCGAACAGCCAGAGCCAGCAGGGGTGAGGTGGCACTGGTGCCACCTCACCATCGCCCTGATTCGTCGGCCGGTTTACCGGCCGACCAATCAGGGCGCCTGCTGCGGGTGTCACTCCCGCACCCGCCCCGCCCCTCTTCCGGAGGACGTGAGCGGGTGCGGGAAGAAGACCCCGGGTGCTGGGGACCCCGATCACCGGCGTCCCGTTTGAGATCGGGGCCCCAGGAGCGAAGGCCGCCTCGAGGGACTGTCCTGCGACGGAGCAGCAGCAGGAGGTGAGTGACAGCCTCCTGCTGTTGCTTAGCAACAGCTCCCAGCATGCAAAAAGGGCATGCTGGGAGCTGTAGTTATGCAACAGCAGGAGGCAGAACACCACAACTCCCAGCATTCCCTTATGGGCATGCTGGGACTTATGGTTTTGCAACAGCTGGAGGCACATTTTTTCTATGGAAAAGTGTACCTTTTCTATGGAAAAGTGTACCTTCAGCTGTTGTATAACTACAACTCCCAGCTTGCACAAACAGCTAAAGTGCATGCTGGGAGTTGTAGTGGTGCATCTGCTGGTTGCATAACTACAACTCCCAGCATGCCCATTGGCTGTCGGTGACTGCTGAGAGTTGTAGTTTTGCAACAGCTGAAGGCACACTGGTTGTGAAACTCAGTTTTTTTTTTACCTAACTCAGTGTTTCACGACCGGTGTGCCTCCAGCTGTTTCAAACTACAACTCCCAGCAGTCACCTTACACCATGCACCGTACATGCTGGGAGTTGTAGTTTTGCAACAACTGGATGCACACTGGATTTGAAACACTGAGTAAGGTCACAAACTCAGTCATACATAACTAGTGTGCCTACAGCTGTTGCAAAACTAAAACTCTCAGCATGTACAGTCTGTCAGCGCATGCTGGGAGTTGTAGTTTTGCAACAGCTGGATGTCCCCCCCCCCATGTGAATGTACAGGGTACACTCACATGGGCGGAGGTTTACAGTAAGTATCGGGCTGCAAGTTTGAGCTGCGGCAAATTTTCTGCCGCAGCTCAAACTGCCAGCGAGAAACTACTGTGAACCCCCACCCGTGCGACTGTACACTAAAAACACTACACTAACACAAAATAAAATAAAAAGTTAAAAACACTACATATACACATACCCCTACACAGCCCCCCTCCCCTCCCCAATAAAAATGAAAAACGTCTGGTACGCCACAGTTTCCAAAACGGAGCCTCCAGCTGTTGCAAAACAACTACTCCCAGTATTACCAGACAGCCACTGACCAGGCATGCTGGGAGTTATACAACAGCTGGAGGCACCCTGTTTGGGAATCACTGGCGTAGAATTCCCCTATGTCCACCCCTATGCAATCCCTAATTTAAGCCTCAAATGCGCATGGCGCTCTCACTTTGGAGCCCTGTCGTATTTCAAGGCAACAGTTTAGGGTCACATATGGGGTATCGCCGTACTCGGGAGAAATTGTGTTACAAATTTTGTGGGGTATTTTCTGCTTTAACCCTTTGTAAAATTGTAAATTTTTTGGGAAACCAAGCATTTTAGGTAAAAACCATTTTTTTTTACATATGCAAAAGTTGTGAAACCCCCGTGGGGTATTAAGGTTCACTTTACCCCTTGTTACGTTCCCTGAGGGGTCTAGTTTCCAAAATGGTATGCCATGTGGTTTTTTTTTTTTGCTGTCCTCGCACCATAGGGGCTTCCTATATGCGGCATGCCCCCAGAGCAAAATTTCCTTCAAAAAAGCCAAATGTGACTCCTTCTCTTCTGAGACCTGTAGTGCGCCAGCAGAGCACTTTTCACCCCCATATGGGGTGTTTTCTGAATCGGGAGAAATTGGGCTTCAAATTTTGGGGGGTATTTTCTGCTATTACATATGCAAAAGTCGTGAATCCCCTGTGGGGTATTAAGGTTTACTTTACCCCTTGTTATGTTCCCCGAGGGGTCTAGTTTCCAAAATGGTATGCCATGTGGGTTTTTTTGCTGTTTTGGCTCCATAGGGGCTTCCTAAAGGTGACATGCCCCCCAAAAACCATTTGTCGCTCCTTCCCTTCTGAGCCCTCTACTGCGCCCGCCGAACAATTAACATAGACATATGAGGTATGTGCTTACTCGAGAAAAATTGGGTTTCAAATACAAGTAAAAATTTTCTCCTTTTTACCCCTTGCAAAAATTCAAAAATTGGGTCTACCAGAACATGCGATTGTAAAAAATGAAGATTGTGAATTTTCTCCTTCACCTTTTCTGCTATTCCTGTGAAACCCCTAAAGGGTTAAAACGCTTACTGAATGTCATTTTGAATACTTTGGGGGGTGCAGTTTTTATAATGGGGTAATTTATGGGGAATTTCTAATATGAAGACCCTTCAAATCCACTTCAAACCTGAACTGGTCCCTGAAAAAAAGCGAGTTTCAAAATTTTGTCAAAAATTGGAAAATTGCTTCTGAACTTTGAAGCCCTCTGGTGTCTTCCGAAAGTAAAAACACGTCAATTTTATGATGCAAACATAAAGTAGACATATTGTATATGTGAATAAAAAAATTTTTGGGAGGAATATCAAGCAGAGAGCTTCAAAGTTAGAAAAATGCAAAATTTTCAAATTTTTCATAAAATTTTGGGATATTTCACCAAGAAAGGATGCAAGTTACCTCAAAATTTTTACCACTATGTTAACGTAGAATATGTCACGAAAAAACAATCTCGGAAACAGAATGATAACTAAAAGCATCCCAGAGTTATTAATGTTTAAAGTGACAGTGGTCAGATTTGCAAAAAATGGCCGAGTCCTTAAGGTGAAAAAGGGCTCAGTCCTTAAGGGGTTAACAATAAGCTGGTTTACTTTTATCACTATTTTTATTTTATTTTCATATTTTTACCTATATTTTACTGTCACAGCGAGCGCTCCGGTCTCCACCTCCGGACTGGAGCGCCTGCTGCCTGTGTCATCCTTGCTGGGGTCCCGGCGTCTCCCGGTCAAACACACTGACCGGGAGCGCGGGTCTCACTATGGCAGGGACGCGGCTAGCGTGGCGGCTGGTCCCCGCTCACGCGCCGCGTCCCCGTTCATCTCACCTGCTCCCCGCGCGGCGCTCCTTGCTCCGGGGTCCCGGCGCGCGCGGCCCCACTCTCTATGGCGCGCGCGTGCCGGCTTCAGTAAATTTAAAGGGCCAGCGCACCGGTAATTGGTGCGCTGGTTCCACACCTCCCATTGTGATTTCCCAATAAAAGGCACCTGCCCCTTCCTGCCCTTGCCAGATCTTTGTGCCTTGTGCCTCTGAGAAAGCGTTCCCTACAGTGATTATTGCCTTGCCAGTTGCCGTACCCATTGCTACTGTATACTCGCCTGTGAACCCTTGCTGCCTGCCCTGACCTCTGCCACGTCCGACTACGCTCTTGCCTGCTCCCTGTGTACCACGCCATATCAGCCACCAGAGAGGTCGAGTTGCTACTAGAGGATACGACCTAGTGGTTACCGCCGCAGCAAGTCCATCCCGCCTTGCAGAGGGCTCTGGTGAAAACCAGTAACCACTTAGAACCGGTCCTCTGGTACAACCCGCGTCATCGCCTCTCTGGTTCAGAGGATCCACTACCAGTCCTGCCGGTACGTGACATTTACTTATATATCTGTATTAATTCCTGCCCCCTGCAAGGGCCCTGCGGGGGTAGGTGATTATAACTGTATTTAAAAAATGTATTATGATCACACTGAATCTCCTACAATCTTTTGAATATCACATTTAAGTATATATATATATATATATATATATATATATATATATATAAATACAATACAGGAATATCGGTGCACTACTGTGGTAGATGTAAACAATACATTGGCTATCCCTCAACACTGATGTTAAAATTGAGACATTCGCCAGTGTATCCTTATATGAAGGACACACCAGAGCCCGCACACCAACGCCAAGGTTTCTCAAATTGGTGCGAGACCTAACGCTAATCCTACCTGTGCTTGATAAGCAAAACAGGGGCCAGTGGGCAATTACGGCAGCATTCGGTTGACTCACAACTTCCTCCCAGATACCCTCCAGCGTGACTGAGCACACATGCATTGGGAGGAGGGAGGCAAGCTGCAAGCCCCACCTGAGCTGGCTAATATGGGTGCCTGGCCTCACAGGTAGCACCTGTGAGGCCAGGCACCCATATTAGCCAGCTCAGGTGGGGCTTGCAGCTTGCCTCCCTCCTCCCATTGCATGTGTGCTCAGTCACGCTGGAGGGTATCTGGGAGGAAGTTGTGAGTCAACCGAATGCTGCCGTAATTGCCCACTGGCCCCTGTTTTGCTTATCAAGCACAGGTAGGATTAGCGTTAGGTCTCGCACCAATTTGAGAAACCTTGGTGTTGGTGTGCGGGCTCTGGTGTGTCCTTCATATAAGGATACACTGGCGAATGTCTCAATTTTAACATCAGTGTTGAGGGATAGCCAATGTATTGTTTACATCTACCACAGTAGTGCACCAATATTCCTGTATTGTATTCTAATTGTTACACATCCACACCGTTTATCTGGTGTAGGATTCTATTGTGGCACTTGTAGTCCGCTGCAGGCATCCTCCATTGTATGCATTTTTATGCTGGGGATCGCCCTTAGCAACGGACTACAAGGGCAGGATCTGCTCCCCCAGTATAAATGCACAACCGCATTTGGGGTTGAGCACCTCCAGCCATTTGAGACCACGTTTTTTGTTGTTTGTTTATATATATATAAACATTACATTTACGCACACACACACATACACACTTCTATACACACATTAAAATCCATATAGACATCATCACATATTTATATGGTCTATACCAGGGGTCTGCAACCTTTAAGACAAAAAGAGCCACTTGGACTCGTTTCCGAAGGAAAAAAAAACTGGGAGCCGCAAAACCATTGCAACATTTAAAACAAATATAACACTGCATATATTGTTTCTTACCTTAATGCCATATATACAGGATCGTGCAGTCAGCTGTCAATCTGAAGAAAAAAAGGACTTTCACTTAATGTTTAGGCCCAGGCCTGGGGTGGGCTTTTTTATTTAGGCCCAGGCCTGGGGTGGGCTTTTTTATTCAGGCCCAGGCCTGGGTGGGATTTTTTGGTTAGGTCCAGGCCTGAGGTGGGCTTTTTTTTTATTTAGGCCCAGGCCTGGGGTGGGCTTTTTTATTGAGGCCCAGGCCTGTGGTGGGCTTTTTTATCTAGGCCCAGGCCTGGGGTGGGCTTTTTTAGTTAGGCCCAGGCCTGTGGTGGGCTTTTTTATTTAGGCCCAGGCCTGGGGTGGGCTTTTTTAGTTAGGCCCAGGCCTAGGGTGGGCTTTTTTTTATTTAGGCCCAGGCCTGGGGTAGGCTTTTTTTATTTAGGCCCAGGCCTGGGGTGGGCTTTTTTAGTTAGGCCTAGGCCTGGGGTGGGCTTTTTTAGTTAGGCCCAGGCCTGGGGTGGGCTTTTTTAGTTAGGCCCAGGCCTGGGGTGGGCTTTTTTTCAGTTAGGCCCTAACTAAAAAAAAGCCCACCCCAGGTCTGGGCCTAACTAAAAAAGCCCACCCCAGGCCTGGGCCTAACTAAAAAAAAAAAACACCCCAGGCCTGGGCCTAACTGTTAGGCCCAGGCCTGGGGTGGGCTTTTTTAGATAGGCCCAGGCCTGGGGTGGGCTTTTTTTTAGGCCCAGGCCTGGGGTTGGGCTTTTTTTATTTAGGCCCAGGCCTGGGGTGGGCTATTTTAGTTAGGCCCAGGCCTGGGGTGGGCTTTTCTAGTTAGGCCCAGGCCTGCGGTGGGCTTTTTTTATTTAGGCCCAGGCCTGGGGTGGGCTTTTTTTATTTAGGCCCAGGCCTGGGGTGGGCTTTTTTAGTTAGGCCCAGGCCTGGGGTGGGCTTTTTTTAGTTAGGCCCTAACTAAAAAAGCCCACCCCAGGCCTGGGCCTAACTAAAAAAGCCCACCCCAGGCCTGGGCCTAACTGTTAGGCCCAGGCCTGGGGTGGGCTTTTTTAGTTAGGCCCAGGCCTGGGGTGGGCTTTTTTTTTAGGCCCAGGCCTAGGGTGGGCTTTTTTAGTTAGACCCAGGCCTGTGGTGGGCTTTTTTTAGTTAGGCCCAGGCCTGGGGTGGGCTTTTTTTAGTTAGGCCCCAACTAAAAAAAAAAACACACCAGGCCTGGGCCTAACTAAAAAAAGCCCACCCCAGGCCTGGGCCTAACTAAAAAAGCCCACCCCAGGCCTGGGCCTAACTGTTAGGCCCAGGCCTTGGGTGGGCTTTTTAGTTAGGCCCAGGCCTGGGGTGGGCTTTTTTAGTTAGGCCCAGGCCTGGGGTGGGCTTTTTTAGGCCCAGGCCTGAGGTGGGCTTTTTTTAGGCCCAGGCCTGGGGTGGGCTTTTTTTTAGGCCCAGGCCTGGGGTGGGCTGGGGAGAGGGGGGTTAATGCTGCCGCGGGGTGAGGGGTTGACCAACCGTTAACGCTGTCGCTGCCATGGGGTTAGCCTGGTGAGGGGTTAAGTTACCCCTCACCACATGGCAGCGGTAGGCCTCTCACCCCGCGGCAGCGATAACGCTGCCGCTGCCATGGGGTGAGGGGTTAAGTTACCCCTCACCCCATGGCAGCGGTAGCGTTAACCCCTCACCCCGCGGCAGCATTAACGCTGCCGTGGGGTGAGGGGTTAAGCAAGTGAGTAATGGTACTCACCAGCTCCTCGCGAGGCGTCTTCCTCTCCCGGCAGCGCTCCTCGACTGAGCGCGCAGGCCGGCGATGTCACTGTCATGTGACATTACATTGTCACATGACAGTGAGGATCCGCGCGGCCCCGGAAGGAGAGACTCCGCTCCGATGGCACCAGGGCAGTGAAGTAAACCTAAAGGTAAGGGTGACCGGGACCGGGACAGACTCGCAGAGCCACAGCACAGGCTTAAAAGAGCCGCATGCGGCTCCGGAGCCGCGGGTTGCGGACCCCTGGTCTATACACATTTATCCATATCACTCAAACCCAATTCTAGTATTTAATACAATACATAAGCCCAGGTTTGAGGAAACACGTACACAGTATATACATTGTATATACACAATTTTCATATATTTATCCAGGTTGTATGGGCTTCACAACCTTCACGCTAGTACTCGTCTGGCAAATATCCCATATAATCACTGTCTTGGTTGTAGCTACCTACTTTTTTTTTATTTTTTTTATAAATTTACAAAAAATTACATAAAAAATCTGCCACATCCAGATGCTCTGAGGCAGTGAATCTAATAGCGATGTCATTCTAATCTGAATGTCATACTGAATAATAGTATTATTTCACTAACACAGCACACTCCCTATGCTTGCTAGGACAAAGAAAAGTGTTCTACACTCCTATTGAGCCTCTCTGTAGGACAGAAATAGCTGTTTTTAATAGTGATTTGCCGCGAATAAATTCGGACAGAACAGAATTTATTCGGAAATTTTGGCGAATCGTCCGAATCAAATTTTTCAAAAATTCACTCAACTCTACTATCTATCTAATATCTGTCTATCTATCTCATATCTATCTATCCCATATCCATATATCTATCTATCTCATATCCATATATCTATCTATCTCATATCTATCTATATCTATCTCATATCTATTTGTATCATGAGACAATGATAAAGGAAAACAGCACATCCATAGAAAAAAATTAGAAAAATCTGAAATGGTACACGCAGACCTGGGTCAGAGGTCTATATATAAATAGGAAGGAATATCCACAGCACACAGGTATCCGGAAAAATCAAAAAAGTGATTTATTCCATCAGAACAGATGAGTGTCACAGAACAATGTTTCAACCAGCTCTCCGGGCTTGAAAAAGATCATCTGTTCTGATGGAATAAATCACTTTTTTTATATCGTGAGACAGATAGATAGATATGAGATAAATAGATATGATATAAATAGAAAGATAAATAAATAGATATGAGATAGATATGACATAGATAGATATGATAGATAGATATAACATAGATAGATATGAGATAGATAGATATTATATAAATAGATAGATAAACAAATATGAGATAGATAGATAGATAATGAGATAGATAGATAGATATGTTATAGATATGAGATAGATATGAGATAGATAGATAGGAAGAAGATCACTGTGGCACTCCAAAATATTGAATAAAGTGAGTAGCGTTAATTCCATCAAGAAACACATGGCAACGTTTCAGCTGCTACAATGCAGCCATTCTCAAGCCCTGGCTTGAGAATGGCTGCATTGTAGCAGCTGAAACGTTGCCATGTGTTTCTTGATGGAATAAACGCTACTCACTTTATTCATAATTTAGGAGTGCTGCAGTGATCTACTTCCATTGTATCCTTACTTGGAATCCTGCAACCAAGGATCTCCGTTCTGATGTGCACCCAGCTTCAACTCAGTTGATAGGAGTGCTGCTACTTTCTTGTTGTTGTAGATAGATAGATATGAGATAGATAAATAGATATGATATAAATAGATCTATCTAGAGAGTCGAAAAACATTGCATCACTCCAAGATGTGGTAAAAAAACTTGTGAAAAAGTATTTATTCCATCAAAAATGCAGAAGGAAACTATATACAGTACAGGTCCCCGGTGATGTCATTCTAGCATCATTTGACATCGTATCTCTATACACGTCCATTCCTCATGAGGCACTCACACTGGATTTTTCTGTTAGTGAAGTTAATTTTATTATCTCTCTACTTGATTTTGTTTTGTCTAACAACTATTTTACATTTAATGATATGTTTTATGCACAAATCGCCAGAACCGCCATGGGGACCAATGTGGCCCCATTGTATGCCAATATCTATGAGGTGTCGTTGGAGGAGTCACACATCTATGTGTCCCACCACTTCAGCCATGTTCTTTTTGAGTTTCACAGCTTTCTCAACAGTATTTGCACTAATATTCAGTTCACCCTTAACCCCTCACATTCTTCTGTTCAATTTCTAGACACTCTTGCCTCGGTGAGCAACAAAAAATTGACAACCAGCTTATTTACTAAGCCCACAGATTGCAACTCACTATTGCACTACATCTGTAGGCATCCGCGGCCGATGGTCAAATTACTGCCATGGAGCCAAATGCTCTGCGCAAGACATATTGTCAGCAATAAAACAGAGGGCTCTACCACCTTAGATAAGATGGCCACTAATTTCATCCAGAGAGGTTATCCACGTACGTTGGTATCACGTTGCAAGAATGATGTTCTTGCCACCGATAGGAAAGCATTGATTTTTTATCCCTCCATCAAATCCTCTGAGAAACGTGTGGCCTTTGTGTCACAATTTAATGACCAATCTAAGGATATTGCAGGTATAATAAAACAACATTGGCATTTGCTACATTATACATTTCCTGAGATTCCCGAATTCGGTTTACCACCTTTAACGTCTTTCTTATAAGCGTGCTCTCAACCTGAGTGACAAATTGGTGAAGGCTGACTGTTCCATTAAAACTCCCTCTGGTCAAAGGTATCTAACAGTTAAAAGCAGGGGATTTTTCCCCTGCTGCCATTATGTAAATTGCTCTAAAATGATTATGGGACCCTCTTTTGTTCATCCAGTCACAGGTAATCAAACATTACTTGACTTGCACTTCTAGTTACGTTGTATACGTTCTTTCTTATCCATGCAATTTATTGTATGTGGGAGAGACTACCAGCGAGTTTCGAGAGTGGTTTAACCAACCGCTACACGATCCGCAAGGGCAGACTCGACCTCCCGCTTTCAAAACATTTCACCCAGTGTGGCCATATTGAACGGGATTTGAGATTCACCAATGTTGATCACATCCCACCACCTAGAAGAGGTGGAAATAGCACCGCAGCGCTATACCGGTGTGAACTGCAGTGGATTTTCAACCTCCAAACACTTAAACCAAATGGTCTTAATGTTGAATTTCCCATTATGAATATTACATAAAAATTTTTGGTACTCCACCACATGCCAGACTTTGTAGATTGTCTATTCTGTTATGCTAGACTTATATTGTGCATGGCTTTGTAATTTGCACTGATCCACTGATTGTGTGTTTTATTTCTTTCAGAGACGGTGAGACGGACCCCTCATGAATCCCTATGCTGTATATCATGGCTTTCTTCTTTCTTTCAACTGAGGATCGGCCGGAATGATGTTCACATATTATTGCGCTTAGCAGCGGGCAAAATACTATTGTTCTTTTCTTCCATTATTGTTCTTTTCTTTTTTTATCCAGACTTGAGCAATTTATTACATGTATAGCTTTATTTTTCTGTCCAATTCTGGCAATGGGTCGGTGCGAATGACTATGTGACTGTGACACTTCTGCCACGGGCACTATGTGACACCCCCAATTATGGGTTCTCTGGTATACTCTGGTGGTTTCACCCAGTGGGTATCACTACTGAGCTACCAGTTTACCGTCCCTTGTGACAGTGTCCCGAGATCACGGTCATATTGCCCTAGGAGGCTCCAGATTCTTGTGTCTTGCATGCCTGCACCAGCAATGTCTGACCCTTATATGCCATTATGCATTATATATGTTCAATACCCTTATTTCGTTGGCTGACACTATTTACAGTTATATACTATGTGGCTGCCACCATTTATAGTTGTGCACCCTGTGACAACCTTATTTATATCTAATGTTGGCCTTATCCATGCTGTTTTGGCTGCTACCATACATTCTACTTGCTCATTCTGACGTTATTTTATCTGCGCTTTTCTTGCCCTTATCTGTGTTGCCCTTAACTGCCTGTTTATGCTCTATACGCCTGTGCACAGTTCTCTTTCTGTATGGGCCAATACCCAATATGGAGTGCGCATGCACGGATATGCATACATCCAGCCGAGTCCTCGTGGCTATTGTTTACATCCGCCCACGGCGGTGTGCGCGCGTCTGATATGATGGGCCCGCCTGAGATATCTTTTTCATTTTTAATGTACTCCATATTGCTGATTGTTGTTCACTGTAATGATTGCACACTTAGATGTTAACACCTCTGTACATACAATGTACTTTTATCCACACTGGATCGTTTATCACTATTGTTGTTATGTATATGCGAATTTATGATGTAAGCTATGACATCACCATGTCCACCATATTTACACCTCCACATGTGCACTTTGTAAACTGCTTGAGAAAGGCTGCATGTTAGCAACTAAAACGTTGCCTTCTGCATTTTTGATGGAATAAATACTTTTAAATAAGTTTTTTACCACATCTTGGAGAAAATAGCAGCACTCCAGGTTCACATGGAAAAAGTGTAAGTCTTTTTTTCACCACACATCAGAGCGACGTTTTGGCCGTGTGAGACGGCCGAAACGTCGCTCTGATGTGTGGCCAATAAAAGCCATGTGAACATGGAGTGCTGCTACTTTTCTTCATGTGGATATCTATCTATCTATTTCATATCTATCTATCTATTTCATATCTATCTATCTCACATCTATCTATCTCATATTAATCTATCTTATATCTATCTATCTTATATCTATCTATCTCATATCTATCTATCTATCTATCTCATGTCTATCTATCTATCTCATGTCTATCTATCTACAGTGGGGATCAAAAGTTTGGGCACCCCAGGTAAAAATTTGTATTAATGTGTATAAAGAAGCCAAGGAAATATGGAAAAATCCCCAAAAGGCATCAAATTACAGATTAGACATTTTATAATATGTCAACAAACTTTAGATTTTATTTCCATCATTTACACTTTCAAAATAACAGAAAACAAAAAAATGGCGTCTGCAAAAGTTTGGGCACCCTGCAGAATTCATAGCATGCACTGCCCCCTTTGCAAAGCTGAGACCTGCCAATGTAATGGATTGTTCTCAATCATCATCTGGGAAGACCAGGTGATGTCAATCTCAAAGGTTTTAAATGCCCAGACTCATCTGACCTTGCCCCAAAAATTGGCACCATGGGTTCTTCTAAGCAGTTGTCTAGAAATCTGAAACTGAAAATAGTTGACGCTCACAAAGCTGGAGAAGGCTATAAGAAGATAGCAAAACGTTTTCAGATATCAATATCCTCTGTTCGGAATGTAATTAAGAAATGGCAGTCATCAGGAACAGTGGAAGTTATAGCAAGATCTGGAAGACCAAGACAAATATCAGACAGAACAGCTCGCAGGATTGTGAGAAAAACAATTCAAAACCCACATTTGACTGCACAATCCCTCCAGAAAGATCTGACAGACACTGGAGTTGTGGTATACTATTCCACTATAAAGATATACTTGTAAAAATAATGTCTTCATGGAAGAGTCAACAGAAGAAATTTTGGATCATGCATTTTGAAAACAAGTTCTGTGGACCAATGGTTAAAATTGAACTTTTTGGCCGGAATGAGTAAAGGTACATTTGGAGAAGAAGGGGAACAGAATTTAATGAAAAGAACCTCTGTCCAACTGTTAAGCATGGGGGTGGATCAATCATGCTTTGGGGTTGTATTGCAGCCAGTGGCACAGGGAATATCTCACGAGTAAAAGGAAAAATGGATTCAATAAAATTTCAGCTAATTTTGGATGCTAACTTGATGCCATCTGCGAAAAAGCTGAAGTTAAAGAGAGGATGGCTTCTACAAATGGATAATGATCCTAAATACACCTCGAAATCCACAGGGGATTACATCAAGAGGCGTAAACTGAAGGTTTTGCCATGGCCTTCACAATCTCCTGACCTCAACATAATTGAAAATCTATGGATAGACCTTAAAAGAGCAGTGCGTGACAGACAGACCAGAAATCTCAAAGAACTGGAACACTTTTGTAAGGAAGAATGGGCAAAGATACCTCAAACAAGAATTGAAAGACTCTTGGCTGGCTACAAAAAGTGTTTACAAGCTGTGATACTTGCCAAAGGGGGCAGTACAAGATATTAACTCTGCAGGGTGCCCAAACTTTTGCAGATGCCATTTTTTTCTTTTCTGTTATTTTGAAAGTGTAAATGATGGAAATAAAATCTAACTTTTGTTGACATATTATAAGAATGTCTAATCTGTAATGTGATGCCTTTTGGAGATTTTACCATCTTTCTTTTGCTTCTTTATGCACATTAATACAAATTTTTACCTGGAGTGCCCAAACTTTTGATCCCCACTGTACATGAAAATTAATACATTTAAAATTGTCCTGTTCTGATCCCTATAACTTTTTTATTTTTCTGCGTACTGATTGGTATGAGGGCTAATTTTTTGTGCCATCATCTGAAGTTTTAATTGGTACCATTTTTATTTTGATCAGACTTTTTGATCACTTTTTATTCCTTTTTTTATGGGATATAAAGTGACCAAAAATATGCTTTTTTGGACATTGGAATTTTTTTGTGTATACACCATTGAACATGTGGTTTAATTTATGATATATTTTTATAGTTCAAAAATTTGCGCACGTGGCGATACCACATGTTTATTTTTATTATGTTTATATACTTTTTATATGGAATTTGAGAAAAGGGGGGTGATTTAAACTTTTAATAAGGAAGGGGTTAATGTGTGTGTTTTTAAACTTTTTAAAACTTTTTTTTTTTTTTTTTTTTACACTTTTAGTCCCCTTGGAATCCCTGTGTGCTCTGCGCTCGATTGATAAAGCCTGGCCCTGCCAGGCTTTATCATTCTGAGCACCGGAGCCGGCATGAAAGGAGAGGTAAGCCCTCAAGCTACCTCCACAGTGGATCGCATCCCCCCACCCCCCGCAATGGCACTGCAGGGGGGCAATCTACCCCACTGGACCACCAGGGACAGAATAAAGGCACCTTTAGAATCTGCTGTCAACTTTGACAGCGGCGTTCTAAAGGGTTAATAGCCACCCGCTATTAATGCCAGCCCACAGCTACAGGAATCAGCTGGGGGCCGGCCGCTATGACGTGGGCTTGAGTCGGGAGCCTGTGTCATACCCCGTTAACGGCACATGGACGAGCATAGACGTTAAAGTGGAATATGTCACAAAAAAAAAAAAGCATCTCTAAGTTATTAATGCATAAAGTGACACAGGTCAGATTTGCAAAGTTTGGCGATGTCCTTAAGGCTAAAATGTGCTATATCCCTGAAGAAGTTAAGAGAAAGGTCCTGGCAGGGCAGCACTTAGATCTTTCCTATTACAGTGACTACAGTAATTTAGATAGTAATTACTTAATGATTTCGGTAAATGCTGTACAAGTTAAAGATGCTACATTATTAAACCTTTTTGTCAAATTAATAATTCAGTATCTGTTACTTAAACATAAAGATAATAAAACATTTGTATATCACACAGACAATCAGCGTTCTGTAAAGGCGTTATGTTATCATCCTCTCTTCCTTTCATATATAAGAATATGAAACTTTAGTTGTTGCTGCTTTATTCCCATTTAGTTTATAAATTTGGGTTCTTTTACACGCAGCCTTGTGCAGTAATTTTCCATTCAGCTTTTTTTATGAGCAGATTCAAAAGAAAGAAAAAATAAAAGGAAGGAATTATCCTTCCTGCTGGATCCACTTCTGGCTCTGGCTCATAAAACTTAATGAAAACCTGCTACAAAAAGCTAAATGTGAGCCCCCTTCTTACATGCGTATAGAAGGACTTCTCAACAAAGAACATCTGTTGAATCTCTAAAAAAAAAAAAAATGTACCAGCCTCGAAAACTTGAGGAAGGAAAAAGTGAGAGCAAATAGCTGAGGCGCTTATTTCACATTTGAGAAACAGAAAGAGAAAACATAGACAAGACCTACATCCTGCTTGCTTCCAAAACTTTAAAAAGAAGAATAGGAGTTGGAAGAACAATTATCTATAATCCTGAAAAATTAGCAATATGTTCATAGGTTATTATGGTGTCTGATGAAAGATTTCCTTGTGTATGCTCACAGATATAGATATGATATTAAGAAGACGTAAAGAGAAGATAGGATAGTTGGAGAAGACTACTCAAAGATGACCTACTTGGTTGGAACCTAATTGTAGCTTTATTTTGATTAAGAAAGCCTGATAGATATGACGTAACAATCCGCCTTATCTGAAAATAAGTTTAAGATCTTGTCCACTTTGAGATATAAATAAAACGTTTTGCCTTGTGAGCGTGCAGAGCCTAGATGGCATGTGATCCCTCAGCTTACTATCACGAAGCGGGGTGTGTTTCACACTGAAAATATGTCTTTATTTATTGGCTCCATTGGCCCAGTGGGCTGGAACATGTTAACAACTGAAGAGCAGAGAGGAAAACTCTAAACCTGGAAGCAGACCCTGCAGATTCCTCTATGGAAACAACAAAAGGTAAGATTTACATTAAAATCTTTATATAAACAGGGTTGTGTGATACAAATATATACCGTTAGACCCTTTTTTGCACGTGTCTACTATATGAAGCAAAGTTCAGGATGGGAATATTGACCTCTCTATCCCGATGTAACTCGCTGTACATAGAAACAGTGTTCTTACAACTTTGATTACATACAATGAGGAAGTGTAGTCTCGAGTGTATCTAAAATACACAAGAGCCATCACTATATCTACAACTATAGGGTGCTAAAACATTTCTTTCTAGTGCTTAGTTTGGTCTATACTCTGATATCACTGATCTCCCCCATGGCCCCATATGTGGGGGAAGAAAAAAACCTTTAATCAGAGTTTGTAACAGTCAGTAGATGTGCTATAAAGTGGTGCAGGAGCATAGGAGTATGAGCAATGGTAGAGAGGTGAACTGCTGCCCTCTCCCCCTTAATTCCTGTTTTGAGCAGTGTTCCAACTACGCCTCATTGTTTAAAGCCAGAACAAATAGACACTATTACAGAGAGAGAAAAGATATTTTCCTGAATAGCAATTAGGTTGCCCTATATGAAACATATCAGTGCTGGAGATTGCTAAAACTAATCTGTATTCTTCTTCTGTTTTGAATCACCGTGCCCTGGAAAAAAAATCCACTCTATTGAACCCTTTATGTCTGGATACATTTTAACAATCATTTTTTCTTGGCATAAGACTGGACTTTTACTGCGTGACTACATGACTAATATTGCATGTACTGTAGAATGGGACCCTTCAGTCTTTCCACCAAGCAAACAGACCGAATCAGTAAGATGTCAAAGTTCTCACAGTAATCTTTGGTTTATTGTAACAATCTACATACAGCAATAAGTTCTACTTGCAGTATGCAGTATAGAGGAAACTTAAACATCCATCACATCAGGTTCTTTACATAAACATAAATTTCTGAACTTCTCACCCAAAATTTGGTGCGTTCAGTCCCGAAGTCAGTCTTTTTGGTTCAGTGTATTGGTATCCCCCATACCACAGACAAGCTGATCTGCTTCAGATCAACTCCTGTCTGCTGCTCCAGAACCTTTAGTCATTCTCAAAACCCAGACCCAAAACTCCAGTCTTATGTTTCTGAGCCAAGAAGCGTCAGTGACACATACCTCACATACACCATTTTACCAGCTGCTTTCTTACAGTATATATATATACATATATATATATATATATATATATATATATATATAAATATCTTGTGTTGTATTGTCTTCTCTCCTATATCTCACCATGTCCTGCTGTAATACCATTCCCAACCCTGCTCTTCCCCTGTCTCACCCTATCTGCAGTTTATGGTCCTGGAGCTGGATTGTCTTCTCTCCTGCATCTCCCCATGTCCTGCTTAATTACCATTCTCACCCCTGCTCCCCCTCCCAGGAGGGCCCTTACCTGCCTCGTCGCCGTCTGAACGGTCTTCTGCTGCTTCCCGCCTGCTATGCAGGCTAGAGCAGCAGAGCACTGATAACACTGATCAATGCTATGCTATGGCATAGCATTGATCAGTAAATGCAATCAAAAGATTCCATGGTATAGCCCTATGGGGACTAAAAAAAATAAAGTAAGTCGCCTAATGTGTAAAGCAATACCAGTTTCCCACATATCATGGCTCATGTACTGTACATAAATACAATGAAGCACTGTAAGATACTATAAACTATGTAGGTTTGACATCAGCACTCATGCTCAGGCAGCTCTCTTCTCTTTGCCATAGTGAAGGTCTTCAGCCCACTTCCCTTCACTCAATTGACACTCTAAGCACTCATACTAACCAATTTCAGGCCCATCCCCACTATAACACTCTTTCATAGTGTATACAGAAAGTTTTCAGACCCTTTTTTCACTTTCTGTTATGTTGCTGCCTTGTGCTAAAATTAAAAAAAAAAAACATGAACTGATATGGTAAGCAAATAAAAAATTCTATCACTCGCCACGGTCTTATTGCATACATCTCATTTATTGAAGATTCCAAATCACACAAGACGGTAGCCTTACCTCGGCTGACGTGCCGCGTTGGGGTGGTGATGCAGGGGGGGTTACAGAGACAGAAGTCTGTAAATGTTTTACCCCCATCATTTTGTACTCAATACCCCATAGTGGCAAAGTGAAAACAGAATGTTAGTATCTTTGCTAATTTATTGAAAAGGAATTTTTTTAATTGCATTTATATATATATATAGATTCAGACCCTTTAGTCAGTACTTAGTTGAAGCCCCTTTGTCAGCAATTGGGGTGCGTTCACATCACATTTTGCTATATCATTGCAGTATATGTAAACCATACACAATCATATTGCTTGCCATATACATCGACCACCCACATAAAAACTTACGCAAAAAGATGTATCTGGTTGTGTACGTTTTTGTACTTTTTTTTCTGCATTATTTTGTAGTGCACAAAACCCTAGTCTACCACAGTTTTGTGTCATGTTGCATCCTGTTTTTCGCCCACAAAGGACTTTTTTTTAATCCTTTATGAAAAGCTTATACTGTTTTTATAACATTGAGCATATGATTTCATACAGTTCTGTCAGTTTTTGAGGACATATGTTAAAAATAAAAATAAAATAATGATTTAAAACAGTATGGCAAAATTGTGATGTGAATGCAGCCTTACTGTAGAGAGGCATCTTTTAGGCCACTCTGCCATGAAGCCCAGATTGGTGGAGTGCTGCAGTGATGGTTTACCTTCTGGAAGTTTCTCCCATCTGCATACAGGATTCCTGGAGCTCTGCCAGAATGACAAAGGCCCTTTTTCCCCAATTACATAGTTTGGTGAGGCAACCAGATATAGAAAGATTCCAGGTTGTTACAAAATTTCTCCATTTAAAGGGGTACTCCGGCGCTAAGACATCTTATCCGATATCCAAAGGATAGGGGATAAGATGCCTGATAGCGGGGGTCCCGCCGCACGGGGGCTGGGCCGTGACGTCACAATGTTCCGGCCCCCGTGATCGCCAGTACTGCATGCAAGATCACAGGGGTCCCCAGCGGTGGGACCCCCGCGATCAGGCATCTTATACCCTATCCTTTGGATAGGGCATAAGAGGTCTTAGCACCGGAGTACCCCTTTAAGAATCATTGGGATGACTGTGCTCTTTGGAACTTTCAGTGCAGCAGACATATTTTTGTATCCTTCTACAGATTTGTGCCTCAACACAATCCTGTCTCTGAGCTTAAAGGGGTAAATCTGTTTAACTTTCTGGCACCAGTTCATTTTTAAAAAAAAGTTTTCCACCAGAGTACCCCTTTAATAGGTAGTTCTTTCCACTTAATGGCTTGGTTTGTACTGCAATATGTTTTAATATATCTCTAATATGTCAGCTGTGAGACCTTATATAGACAGTGATGTTTCTTTCCAAATCATGTCTAATCACCTGAATACCACAGGTGACTCTGAACAAGGTGAAGAAACATCTCAGAAAAAATCAAGACAAAAAGGCAGACCCCAGAGCTAAGGGTCTGTGTCATAGCAAAGGGTCTGAATTATTATGGCCATGAGAAATTAAAGTTATATATTTTTTTTACATTTGTAAAAAAAAAAAATTAAATTCAAATTTCTCATTATGGGGTATTAAGTGTAGAATTTTGAGGCAAAATAATGATTTTTTTTTCCAGCTCAAGAGCGCAATATGACAAGATGTGAAGAAAGTTAAATGATCTTTAAAACATTTTTATATATAGTCATATAAATCTCCCCCCAAGGGTTTAGTTTTGGCACACACATCGGGACATTTTCCCAGCATGTAAAGGCCCATTCACACAGCGGAATTTCCAAACAGAATCCCAAAAATAATTCAGCTTGGAAATTCCCTTGCAGCAGCCCGCCAGTATTTTTGCACAGTACTGCATGCAAAAATACAGTATTTTTGTATTTTTAATGGGATTCTTCTAATTCTACTTTTTCTACAGAATCCGCTCGGAAATACATTGCTGTCTATGGAGACATCAAATTTCTGAGCTGTCCTAACACTGGCTTGTTCTGCCGGCACATGCTTCCCATAGAATTTTTCCAGCTGGATATTCCGATGTGTTAAAGAGCCCTTAAGGGTACGTTCACACTCGCAGATTTTCGCAGCATATTTAGCTGCGGATCCGCTGGTGAAGGCCCGCTCTATGGTGGCTTTACATGTGCCTGCCGGTAGCCGCAATATGCCGCTAAAAGCAGACACACTGCAGCGAATGTGCGTACTCGCACATCGCGGCCGCTCTCCCTGCTCTGAGCTAGGCAGAGAGCTCCCGTGATGTGCGAGTATACTGCGACTCGCACATCGCAGTGTGCCTGCTGGTAGCGGCGTATTGCCACTACGAGCAGGCACATGTAAAGACAGCATAGAGCGGGCCTTCACCAGCAGATCTGCAGCGTAAAATCCGCTGAAAATCTGCACGTGTGAACGTACCCTAAAAGAACCTAAGCATTACACAAGGTAAGAGAAGGCATATATTTGCAACATGACTACAAGGTAGAAATTTTGATACATGACGACAAGTGGGGACTATCTGTATACTGTTTTTTCTTTTAGTCTATAAGGGTAGGGTCACATGTACAGCATCTGCAGCGTATTAAATCAGCTACCCGGCCCCAGCATGGAGCTCGCTCTAGTGACATCAACGCATCCGCCACGTGAAATACGAAGCTGATTTGCTTATGAAAAAGTTCAGACACCACCAACAGATTTAGTAGTTATCTTACTCCAACCTTTTTCATGCAGCGTCAGGTAAAGGCCTGATAACACCCCAGTTATCCAGCCAAAGAAAGATGGTAGCCACAGCACTTTTGCTTGGAGAAATATAATACATGATGACATAAATGGAAGTTGGGATGTGGCTACAATCTTTCATTTCCTGTTTTTTTATATTTCATACTTTGTAAAAGATTTGACGAAATCTATGCACTTGTTGAAGGCATTGGACAGTCACATCTTGGAGGAGCTTCACAGGTATACAAAACAGCTTTCTTAGTGGGGTACTGTATGGCCCTATTCCTATGAACATTGTATGGTATTGTTGACATGGCTTCATGGAATCATTTATATGTGCAGTGTAAAGCGCTATTATAGCCCTCTATAACATTTATGTGGTTCAACATATTCTGTCTTTATTTTAGTAGGAAAGTGCAGACCTGCAGACCTTGGGAGAGGCAGACTGTAATGAGACTAAGAAAAGAATTTCTTGTTCCTTGTCCAATCTAAGTATCTCACAAAGGATTGTGGCTCAACAGTTTACAAAACAGAAGAGCTTGCCAGGTTAAAATATTTGGAGGTATGTACAATATGTGGAAGGTAAATGTACATTCTTCTTCAGGTTATACTTTTAAAGGGGTTCTCCGTTGCTTAGACATCTTATCCCCTATCCAAAGGATAGGGGATACGATGCCTGATTGCGGGAGTCCCACCGCTGGGGACCCCCGTGATCTTGCACGCGGCACCCCATTTGTAATCAGTCCCCGAAGCGTGTTCGCTCTGGGTCTGATTACCGGCGACAACAGGGCCGGCGGCGTGTGACGTCACGCCCCCGCGTGGCGTAACGCTCCGTCCTTCAATGCAAGCCTATGCGAGGGGGCGTGACAGCTATCACGCCCCCTCCCGTAGGCTTGCATTGAGGGGCGGAGCGTGACGTCACACGGGGCGGAGGCGTGACGTCACACGCCGTCGGCCCTGTGGTTGCCGGTAATCAGACCCGGAGCGAACACGCTCCGGGGACTGATTATAAACGGAGTGCCGCGTGCAAGATCACGGGGGGTCCCCAGCGGCGGGACTCCCGCGATCAGGCATCTTATCCACTATCCCAGACTTTTTCTGAAAGGTTTGCTTTACAGTTCTATTGTTGTCATGCATAATCAGGGCGATTTACTAAGAGCGGAGTGTAGTTTCCTTTGTGAGTTTTTTCCTGACACATATTTTTTTCTAAATATTTTTAAAACAGTGTCCCTACATTTTGCACTTTTCCCTATGTTTTGCTTTTTTTACAACTGTTCTGAGCTGTTGTTTTTTCCACAGCTCAAATCTACAACATTTTATGTGGAAACATTAGGAAATATGTTGGGATTTTTTGAAAAATCCCCCTTTTTTTTACTACCACGCCACCCTTTCCCCTGAAGCCATGCCCCTTTTTTGTTTTTTTGAGTAAAATGGAGAGTTGGTCGAATTGGTTGTTGTCTTTGTCACAAATTCTGGCTCACGAAGCGTGCAACACAATTTTGGCGCAAAGCCTGAGAAAAAACTGTCGGGATCACTTTAGTAAATGATTCACATTATATGTTTATATGCATGTTAAACTGTGCATATGTGATGTTGTGTTCTATGCTATTTGTGTGTCTTAAAGGGGTACTCCGGCGCTAAGACATCTTATCCCTTATCCAAAGGACGTCACATGGGGGGCGGAGTTGTGACGTCACGATACTCTGGCCCCAGCAGAGTGGCAGGCTGCAGCGCTGCGTGCAGCTCCCACATGTGGGTGCTGCATGCGAGATTGCGGGGGTCCCCAGTGGTGGGACCCCTGCAATCAGGCATCTTATCCTCTATCTTTTGGATAGGGGATAAGATGTCCTAGGGCCGGAGTACCGCTTTAAGGTCCTGGGTTGCTTACACTGGCAGGTATAGCTGGCAGTGAGAATGGCTGACTTCTTGTCTGTCAGGTAGCTAGAGGGCTGCCAGCACCACTATAGTGCAGAAGGAGGCTGGCATTGATGAAGTAGTGTGCTTGAATGCTACACCACAACTCTTATAAGAGGGGTAGAGAGTGGCAGATAAAAGGGAGTGTTTTGGCACCAAGGGTAAGGGCTCTATTACATGGCCCAACCCCATAATGTAAGCAAGCACTAATATCTTAGATCGGTTCTAATATAAAGAGCCCTAGCACAGATCGAGCACCATGCAGGGAGAGCCAGACAAATGAATGCTGGATTGTTCATGAAGAGGAAAAAGTCCTCAGCTTAGGGAAAACCCTTCTTTCTTCTAGACATAGTGGATTCCCATTTGTTTTAGATAAAGTCCTAGGTATAAATAGGTAATAGGAAAGATCTGTCTTCAGCTTTGGTATATTTATACATACTTATTTTGCCGCCTCTCAGCTGTCTTTTTATTTTAAACTGGATAACTCTAGATATCTCCCTGTAAGGCCCGGAGAATGTCACAGACAGGAGAAGTTAAGTGGGCATAGTGGGAGTAGTATGCTCAGCTGGTATAGTTGCAGAAGAGGATAGCTTGCAGAATTCTGTGTGGTCTGATGCCAAAGCAGCATGTGTTGAACATATTGCCAACCTGTATCCCAGAAGGGACTAAATGTAGATTGGCTAGTTCCAGCTCCAGCTACAAGTTATACTTGTTGCGTTTATAAAAATGTTTGAAAGGTGAACACTTACACAGCATCTAACACAAATATAACATGCCACAGATTTTATACAGCAGGATTTATAGATTTGTGCATCAAGACTGGATTAGATGTGTGAATCAAGACTGGATTCGAGCCATAGAGGAAGTGTTTGAGTTGTTGTGTTGATGGCAACCATGTATGTAATTAATAAGCCATAATGAATAAACAGTACAAACAATAAAGAAGGGACGTGGACCAAGGCAAACAATGACCAATGGAATATCAGGGAATTTATTTAGTGACCTAATGTTAGGATATTCATAGGTTATAGGTAAGTTACAAAATTTGCTTTGAATGTTTCCATAGAATGGAATGGAGAGTCACACTCAAATTACACTAGTGCTAGCCGTGGCCTATAGCACAGCATGTAAAAGTGCCATTAATGCTGAATTCTCCACATATATAAGTGGGACATAATACACCTGATTTTTCTTAGTAGATTCAAAATACTGTGCTTTTTAGTTTCTAAACCATTTCCTGCGGAGAGATTTTTAACAAAGACATTTTTTACATGCATTATTTTTGCCTTACATAAATTATTATTTTTATTATTACTACAATATAATGTTTTGATAAACAAAATAAATATGTTTTTTCAAATATTTATAGTGTGGGATCAACATATAAACACTATTCTGCCATTGTTTTATTTTTATTGTGTTTGCTGTAAAAATTACATGTTCACTGTATTCTGTGAATCAGTAGGATTACAGTGTGTTATGTCTGGTAGGAGACATCCTGACATATCACCTTTCCTGTTTATTAATGTTGAGCCATTTGCTGGCAGCAGTATCTTTGCCTTTTCCAGTTTGTCTTTATGTGTTGCAGTTTATAATCTCTTAGATTGCAGAGTTGACTTTTTTGAATCATTATAATGCATGTGCGGCATTAGGTTTACTCTTAACAGTCTTGTCCTTTTCATATGTTATCTGGGCTGTCCTTCAGTATTACAACTCCAATCCTGTCCAGTCATCTTATGGTGAGTTGCTATTTTACTAACATTGATAAGTGCTTTTATGAATTCCTTTAAGTCCTGGGGGAATCTGAGTAATAGGACCAATTGTTAGGACTTTTTAGGAAAGGTGATTACTAATCGTTAAGCCTTGTTCTGCATTCTTATGACTGGCATAGATCCTTTACTCCAGCAGAACACAAAAACTGCTTCTGGAAACTGGCTCACTACCAGGATTTTTTAACTTCTGGATGTGGCAATTATTGTTGTGTGTATATATATATATATATATATATATATATATATATATATTTGAAACAAGGCACAGAATCAGGCACTGCTGGTATCGATCACGGAATGTAGACCAGAACAGGTGTGTTAAAAGATGCAGACGTTGCTGTATAGGTGCTTAGAAACAATGCAGACGGAACCAATATACCATACGAAGAGAATTGTAGATGGCACTCACCAGGATCGTAGCTTCTTAAATCTTTAATGTGCAGACATAGGTGCAATGTCAGGCAGGTATAAGGCAGGAATGCCGAGAACCTCAGTGTGGAGGTAACAGCTGTATCGTACTTCCGTACTTCTTCAGACCATAAATGCCCCAGGCGTAGCCACCGGTAAAATACCTGCATGACATCATCAAGGGGTGGAAACTACACAAGGTGTGATACCAAAAAAAAAGTGTGCAATAAAAAACAATTAAAAACACAAAACACACGCTGAGAATAAACACTGGCAATGCATACAAATCAAAGGAAGATACTTAGATCCAATTTCTCGTTCAAACCCAGCTTTCCTTGTGCTTCAGTGTGCATGTTCCAGCGAGCCTCTGTTTGTAAAAGGGCCTTACGTCTGTCAATTCCATCTCAGCTGAACACCCTTTCAATACCGAAAAAGCGCAAGGCTGATGGGTCCCCATTGTGCATTTCCCACATATGTTCAATAACTCTCGGTGAGCCCTTTTTGCTCCGTAAAGAATAAATGTACTCGCGGAATCTTATGTGCATGGAGCGTATAGTGCTTCCGATATAAAATCGTCTGCACTCGCATATCAGACCATAGACAACATAATTAGTTTTACAACAAAAAAAGTCTTTACATTGAATAAATATTCCGCCTACCATAATTGACTTGCCGCAAATCAAATGGGGGCACCACTTGCAGGCACCACACTTATGGTTTCCTCCAGTTCTTTTTTTCTTTTTCATTAATCAAGGAATATTTGCTACAGGTTAGTGTATCCCCTAAATTCTTAACTCGTCTAAATGCTATTATAGGTTTATGTTGCGCTGAATCTGCTAGAACGGGATCATTCTGTATTAGGAACCAATGCTTATGGATAACAGATTAAATAGTGTGGGTCATTGGGCCATATTTAAAGGAGAAAGTAAATCTACTTTTTCCAACACATTGGCCATTATTTACTAAGAGTGTTGTGTAGGTTTCTTTGTGAGTATTAATTCCCTACAATTTATTTTCCACGGTATTTACTAAGCTTTCCCTACATTTTCTACTTTCCCTACACTTTGCTTTTTTTTACACATGCTCTGACCTGTAGGATTTTCCTCAGCTGAAATCCACCACATTTTCTGTGGAAACTTTAGTAAATATGTTGGGATCTTGTGAAAATGTCGGGAACACGCCCCTTTTCTGTGACCAAGCCCCCTTTTCCCGACAGCCGTGCCCCTTTTTCAGGTTTTCTAAGCAAAATGGAGAGTTAGTTGGGGGATTTCCAATTCAGGTGCAATTTCAGGCGCAAATTCTGGCGCTGACAGAATTTCAGGTGCAAATTCTGGCGCAGACAGATTTTTAGGCGCAATGCACCCGAAACTGGTGCACAACCCGACAAAACATGTCGGGTTTGCAATAGTAAATGAGGGCCATTATGGGGATAACCCTTATCTTCTATTCTCTTAGCAAGTTCTAAAGCTTGTCTTTTGAAGCCAGAATCTGTACTAATTCTTTTCATCATGATGGTGGAAGTGTATAAAACTTAATTTTTAATTAATATGCTGTTAAGAAACATAGATAAACCAGTACATATTAGATTACCAAGGGATACTGATGATGCTCCCTTGGTCAAAGTAACACAGGAAATGACTCACAGTTAAGATGCTGATAATACTGTCTTTTTTATGCCAGTCTAACTAACCAAAGTCAGATTACAATTTCTCCTTTCTTCACGTTTCGCTCCACCAATATACGGACCTCATCAGGGGCTTATTGCAATATGTATACACAGGAGGACCATCTGCCCTCAAACATAAACAATTCTTCCAGGGCCGCCAGTACAGTAACAACCCTGGAAACAGGTTACTGACAGTATATATTCATAAATAACTTCCACAGTCAAACGGTTTCTAGTCCTGTGGGAAAAGAATACAGGATGGCATCCGAAGGTCCCTACAAACAAACAAGCAAAAATACAGAGCACTATCAACCTGTGATCCATCCTAGGGACAGCACCTGTAAAAGATTAGGAAGATCCACTTACATTTCAGATGTCCTGAGCGTTACTCCATGCGCCCGCCCGCAGTGGCGGGGAGCCGTGCGATACTGCCAGCTTTCTGCGCACATGTGATACCGCAGCGGCGTCTGGCGACATATCTGGGGGTGGCGCTGTGCTTCATCACCTTCTCCAACCAAGATGCTCAGGTCAGGAGGCGTCCTCACACGTGTGATACACACGCTGCAGTAAACACAGCACATTAACCATTGAAAACAATAGCTGATTTGAAACATATGGCTTTAGAGGACGGAAGCTATTGGCACTTTTTGATGGCAGGCTGGCTATTTGACAGTGACAATTGTAATTTGCAAAGTTTTAAACTCCACTTTTTCAAATCAGTAAATAATGATCAACCTCAGTACAAATAAATTTGGACCACAGTATAAATTCAATAAACCGAGGTCCGGGTCGGAGAACACAGAGTCAAATGGTCCCAAAGCAAGAAAAAGAAAAAAAGGGAGGGGGGAGGGGGGAAATGAGTAATGACTATATAGTATGTAAGGGATACAGCTATATCCATGCATATCCGACTAGGGATAGGAGGAGAACTCAACATTATACAGGAGGGGATATATAGCAGGGGCCTAGTGATCCTAAGCTATACCCTAGGCCTAGGCGGGCTGTCCCGCTGCAGAACCTAGCCTACTAACCCCTAGAAATCCCTAAATGGAGGGTGATCTACCTTAAGAGCTGTCTACAGCTTCCACTAACTACCTGACCATTACCCTCATATGAAATCCCTCATCGGATATGCTTTCCAGAAAGCCGGTAAAGCAAAGCTGTTTGTTAAGTCCCTTAGGGGCAACAGTATCCAACATGCATATCCATCTTGCCTTGCGCTGTAGTATGAGTCTGTCCATATCCCCACCCTGTATGGAAGGCTTAAGTTGTTCAATTCCCACAAAGTGCAATTGTGTTAGATCTCCTCCATGTATCTCATTTATGTGTCGTTCCACTGCCGTGTCACGTTTGTTCCTTATGTCGCCTATGTGCTCGAGCACCCTTCTCCGCAACTCGCGGATAGTTTTCCTATGTATCTTAGGGTATATGAGCACTCGGTGACATAAATCACGGCTTTTGAGCTACAGTTTTCTTGCTTTGGGACCATTTGGCACTGTGTTCTCCGACCTGCACCTTGGTTTATTGAATTTATACTGAGGTCTAAATTTATTTGTACTGAGGTTGATCATTATTTACTCATTTCAAATTACAATTGTCACTGTCAAATAGCCAGCCTGCCATCAAAAAGTGCCAATAGCTTCAGTCCTCTAAAGCCATGGGTTTCAAATCAGCTATTATTTTCAATGGCTATATATAAGACGTACGGTCCAGGACAGCGGGGGATAATGTGCTGTGTTTACAGCAGCGTGTTATCACACGTGCGGGAACGCTTCCCGACCTGAGCATCCTGGTTGGAGAAGGCTATGAAGAACCGCGCTGCCCATGTGTCCCAGAACCGGATATGTCGTCAGACGCCACTGCGGTCTCACATGCGCGCAGAAAGCCGGTAGTATCGCACGGCTCCCCGCCACTTCGGACGGGCGAATGGAGTAAAGCTCAGGACATTTGAAACGTAAGTGGATCGTCCTATTCTTTTACAGGTGCTGTCTCTAGGATGGATCACAGGTTGATAGTGCTCTGTATTTTTGCTTGTTTGTTTGCAGGGACCTTTGGATGCCATCCTGTATTCTTTTCCCACAGGACTAGAAACCGTTTGACTGTGGAAGTTATTTATGAATATATACTGTCAGTAACCTGTTTCCAGGGTTGTTACTGTACTGGCGGCCCTGGAAGAATTGTTTATGTTTGAGGGCATATGGTCCTCCTGTGTATACATATTGCAAAAAGCCCCTGATGAGGTCCGTATATTGGTGGACCGAAATGCGTAGGACCGGGCATTGTGTACAATATATGATTTATGACCAGGAGAATTTGTAATCTGACTTTGGTTAGTTAAACTGGCATAAAATAGACAGTATTATCAGCATCTTAACTGTGAGTCATTTTCTGTGTTACTTGGACCAAGGGAGCATCATCAGTATCCCTTGGTAATCTAATATGTACTGGTTTATCTATGTTTCTTAACAGCATATTAATTAAAAGTTAAGTTTTACACACTTCCCCCACCCCCCATCATATTTAATACTTTTGGGAGTCTGTTTAGCATAGTGAGTAGACACTTGATATATCTACGGCTTATTCATTAATTCTTTTCAGCCTCAACATTTGCCCATAAGGTATAGCTGATTTCATGTGCTCAGGGTGATAACTATTGAAATGCAACAGAGAATTCCCTGCTGTAGGTTTTTTTGGTATCCAGTAATTATAAACCCTTCATCGCCTACAGTCACTAAAACATCAAGGAATTCAAGTTGTCTAGTACTGTCAGGAATGGACCAAGGTGAGGCATTAAAATGTGAATGACCACTGCTGCATATGCTGAGGGCTGGCGCAATGGATTCACACCAGACAGGATGTTGGTATAGTATCTCCCTTCTCAGCATACTCACTAAGGAGCTGCCCAAGGAGCTGCCCAAGTACATTTGACATAGGAGGAGGTTTAGTTATGATGTCAAAATCAGCATGTTACATTTTGATTGGTCATTTGAGCTTTATCTCTGTATAAGTAAGCATATTTTAGGCATCTATTTCTTTCTTGGCCAAAGTTCACTCATGCAGCTCTTTTCACTCTGAGACTGGAAAAACTCTGATCCATATCTTCCTCAAATATTTTGTCTTCTAACGTATCATCTTCCAAGGTTTCAATCTTAGTCTCGAGCAGATAGCAAGATCAGGAACATGACATCAGGAACATGGTGTATAGTTTAAGAGTAGGTAACAAGTATATTTTCTCAGCATTAGAAATGGCATATAAATATATAAGTATTAATATATATATTGATCGGCAGTCAGAGTCATTTTAATCAACTTGACAGTACTAGTATTATAAGTGAAACTTAAATTCATTAAATTAATTCATTATTTTGGGTTATGTGGTGGACGAAGTATGCAAAGTCTGCCTCTGAGCCCGTCCAGACGATAAAAATATCATCTATGAACCGGACGTATCCTTTAACGAACCTTAAAAAAGGATTTGTGGCTGAGAAGATAAAATCCCTATCAAAACATGCCACAAATAAGTTGGCAAAAGTGCAGGCCACCGGAGTGCCCATGGCCACCCCGGAGTTCTGCCTATACCAAACATCATCAAACACAAAAGCATTGTTCGTGAGGATCAGGGATAAGGCTTCGTAGACGAAGTCCACACACGTTTGACTCCTGTCAGATTTATCAAGTAATCCACAGATACATGTCACCCCTAGTTCTTGAGGGATACTTGTATAATGTGACTCTATATCAATAGAAGCCAGTATGCCCCCTTTTTCCCACTCTTGATCAAAAAGTGCAGCTAAGAACTCATTTGTATCTTTAACCAATGTAGGGACATCCTTTGACAAAGGTCTTAACAAGAAATCTACTTATTTAGAGATGCATTCCCTTATGTAGCCCACCACAGACACGATAGGGCGTTTGGGGGGGGGGGGGGGGGTCCAAACTTTTATGTATCTTAGGTAAGAAGTGCCACAAAGGGTACTTCGGAAATGCTGGAATTAATTTGGAAGCCATCTTTTTAGATAAAATCCCCTTTTCTACTGCCCTTCTAAGGAGGGTTTGTAGTTTAGATTTAATCTTGCATGTAGGATTCATTTTTCATTTTTCATAGTTGCCAGAAATTTTTTATTGCCTCTTAGCTTCCTGTGTGTAATGCTCCTCTGTCAACATAACAATATTGCCGCCTTTGTCAGCTTTTTTGAAAATGAAATCTTTTTATTATCTCAACCAGGTTAAAGCTTCCCTTTCTTCTTTGTTCAAATTACTAGCATCTAGGGGATACATTAGCCCTTTCATTTCTTCCATAACTTTATAATAGAACAAATCTAAGTTACTGCCTGGAGTTATAGGAGGGCAAAACTGGGATTTAATACCACCTAGGAACACCTCATGCAAAAAAAAATCTGAACTAGTGGCAAGGGGATTGCCTCCCAGTAATTCAGTGAGGTCGGCCAGACACTGTAATTCCATGTCACCGGCCTCACTGAAGCGACTAAATCCCAAGGGACCAATAGACATAGACATCTCAGCCTCTTTTTTGTCTTTGATATCACTAAATACTTTATTAGCAAAGAACTTTTTATGATTTAGTTTCCTCAACGATTTAAATAGATCAATCTCAAACTGTACAATATCAAATTCCTCAGGGAAGCAAAAATGTAACCCTCATGCAAGAACGGGTGGCCTCACTTAAACTGACTATAGTGAGGTTAAAGGGGTACTCCGGTGAAAACCTTTTTTCTTTTAAATCAACTGGTGGCAGAAAGTTAAACATATTTGTAAATTACTTCTATTAAAAAATCTTGATCCTTCCAGTACTTATTAGCTGCTGAATGCTACAGAGAAAATTCCTTTCTTTTTGGAACACTGATGACATCACGAGCACAGTGCTCTCTGCTGACATCTTTGTCCATTTTAGCAACCATGCATAGCAGATGTATGCTAAGGGCAGCATGGTGGCTCAGTGGTTAACACTGTTGCCTTGCAGTGCTGGGGCCTTGGGTTCAAATCCCACTAAGGACAACAATAAATAAAGCGTTACTATTATTATAATAACGTCAGCAGAGAGAACTGTGCTCATGATGTCATCAGAGAGCATTCCAAAAAGAAAAGAATTTCCTCTGTAGTATTCAGCAGCTAATAAGTACAGGAAGGATTAAGATTTTTTAATAGAAGTAATTTACAAATATGTTTAACTTTCTGCCACCAGTTGATTTAAAAGAAAAAACGTTTTCACCGGAGTACCCCTTTAACTATAACTGAACTAGAAGACAAATCAGAACCTAGAGGAGTGTTCACACATAAATCGGAGGATTCTTTTGCTGGCAAGCTACTTGTTTTTTAAACTTGTAATTTCTTTTTGTTTTTGTTTTTTATTCTTCCTCCCGCAGCCCCATCTGATGCATCTTCTAAAGGGAACTCTTTTTTCTTTGTTCCATTAAGGTAGTTTTATTATTAGTGTCCAAAGTCACAGACATAGATTGTCCCGGATCATCTGAGGTGCTGGACTTCGATTCAGTGGTTAAAAAAATCTGTTTGTGATCTTGTTTGTGTTCAGAGAAATTTTTATTTCCTTCTGCTTTCCATCCAATTTTTTTATTATTATGTTTGGAGGCTCTTGTGTATACCGTGAAAATTTTCCCAGTGTCAAAGTCACTGCCTATACCTGCCTGACACCGCATCTATGTCTGCACATTAAAGATTTATGAAGCTACTATCCTGGTGAGTGCTATATCTATATACAGGGTGGGCCATTTATATAGATACACCTTAATAAAATGGGAATGGTTGGTGATATTAACTTCCTGTTTGTGACACATTAGTATATGTGAGGGGGGGAACTTTTCAAGAAGGGTGGTGACCATGGCGGCCATTTTGAAGTCGGCCATTTTGAATCCAATATTAGTTTTTTCAATAGGAAGAGGGTCATGTGACTTACCAAACTTATTGGGAATTTCACAAGAAAAACAATGATGTGCTTGGTTTTAACGTAACTTTATTCTTTCATGAGTTATTTACAAGTTTCTGACCACTTATAAAATGTGTTCAATGTGCTGCCCATTGTGTTGGATTGTCAATGCAACCCTCTTCTCCCACTCTTCACACACTGATAGAAACACCGCAGGAGAAATGCCAGCACAGGCTTCCAGTATCCATATACACTGCTATATACTACTATATAAACCGCAGGAGAAATGCTAGCACAGGCTTCCAGTATCCGTATACACTGCTATTTACTACTATATACACCGCAGGAGAAATGCTAGCACAGGCTTCCAGTATCCGTATACACTGCTATATACTACTACTATATACACCGCAGGAGAAATGCTAGCACAGGCTTCCAGTATCTGTATACACTGCTATATACTACTATGTACACCGCAGGAGAAATGCTAGCACAGGCTTCCAGTATCCGTAGTTTCAGGTGCTGCAGAATGGGCAAATCAAAAATTGGAACAGGACCCTCAGTTTACGCAGAACATTCTGTTCAGTGATGAGGCAAACTTTTATGTGAATGGTGAAGTTAGCAAACAAAACCACCGCTATTGGTCTGACACTAACCCACATTGGATAGATCCCTCCAAGACTGTTGGAACACAAAAATTGATGGTTTGGTGTGGTATATGGGGTACAAAGATAGTGGGGCCATTCTTCATCAATGGAAATCTCAAGGCCACTGGATATGCGAAAATGCTACATGATGATGTGTTTCCCTCTTTATGCAGTGAAGCTGGCACATTCCCTGAGTATTTCCAGCAAGATGGTGCACCACCACATTATAGGTGTCAGGTCCGAGCATTCCTAGATGAACAAATTCCTGGAAAGTGGATTGGTCGTCGTGGGCCAGTTGAATGGCCCCCAAGGTCTCCCGATCTGACCCCCTTAGACTTTTATCTTTGAGGTCATCTGAAGGCAATTGTCTATGCTGTGAAGATACGAGATGTGCAGCACCTGAAACTACGGATACTGGAAGCCTGTGCTAGCATTTCTCCTGCGGTGTATATAGTAGTATATAGCAGTGTATACGGATACTGGAAGCCTGTGCTAGCATTTCTCCTGCGGTGTTGCTATCAGTGTGTGAAGAGTGGGAGAAAAGGGTTGCATTGACAATTCAACACAATGGGCAGCACATGGAACACATTTTATAGGTGGTCAGAAACCTGTAAATAACTCATGAAAGAATAAAGTTACGTTAAAACCAAGCACATCATTGTTTTTCTTGTGAAATTCCCAATGAGTTTGATGTGTCACATGACCCTCTTCCTATTGAAAAACAAAAGTTGGATTCAAAATGGCCGCCATGGTCACCACCCATCTTGAAAAGTTTCCCCCCTCACATATACTAATGTGCCACAAACAGGAAGTTAATATCACCAACCATTCCCATTTTATTAAGGTGTATCCATATAAATGGCCCATCCTGTATGTATATCTATCTATCTATCTATATATATATGCACACACACACAATAAATGGGGAAAGCGTATTTTGCATTTTTATTGTTTGTGGGGTTTTTAAATTTCTTATTTCTAATTCAAACAATTTTATTATAGATTTTAGGAACAAAAAGTCCAGAAATTTGAATACAAATTAATACAAACTAGTAAAAACATACATGAAGAAACATGGTACATTTTTGATAGGATACATACAAGTGGGACAAACATCCGAAATTAACTAATTGGAAAGAAAGGGTCCCGATGCTGGATATTTTAGATTGCATCCACTAGCCCAGTGTTTCTCAAGCGTGGTCCTCAGGTACCCCCAACAGCCATGTTTTCTGGATTTCCTTCGTCTTTCACGGGTGATATAATTATGGTCAGTGCATTAGGCATCGCTACAGTTATATCACCTGTGAAAGACTAAGGAAATCCAGCAAACATTACCTGCTGGGGGTACTTGAGGACCATGCTTGAGAAACACTACACTATCCTGATAGTGGAGGTGTTTAATTCTTTTTTCTTTTTTTTCTTGCACTTTTGTTTGAACTCTTTTATTATACAATGCAACGCTACTGTACTGGAATGTATAGAGGCTCCTGACTAGTTCCAGTATAGAAGCAAATTCCTATAGCAAACCTCTTCTAAACTGGGTGTTTCCCGAGACACGTGTCATCAGAGAGGATTTAGACAGAAAAGAACAACCTTAACTTCAGAAGCTCATAAGTACTGAAAGGATTAAGATTTTTTAATATAAGTAATTTACAAATGTTTAACTTTCTGGAGCCAGTTGATATATAGAAAAAAGTTTTTCCTGGATAACCCCTTTAATATCTCTCAGAGATCGCGCTAAATCGATCTCAAAGGTGACTGGATTAAATTTCTCTACCAGTCCATAACTTAAACCCTTAGAGAGGAGAGTGTCCATTGCTGGGTCGAGAGTCTCTAATGTGAGGTTTATGACATTGGATTCAGTTACTGTATATGGCCCATCTATACTGTAGTTTTTCTCTTCTTTGGATCCTTGAGATATCTTTGGTCTTCCTCTTCTTGTACGTTTATTTTTTCTAAAGGGATTGCTTCGTTTTTATTTTTGGAAGGTTGTTTTTGCTGTTTCTTCTGGATTTTCTCCTTGTCCACATTCTTGCGTTTTTTAATGGGTTGTTGCGATGATCTCCTTTGTGAATAGGATCTAGTTGCACTATAAGGCACATTCTTTTTCTGATGCCATTGAAATTCATTATCTTGATCATAGTCTGTTTTATCCCGCAAGAATTTCTCTCGTTGTATATATACTAGTTTCTATGTATATGCTTTCTTATACTGACGTACTTACAAAAATGGCAATGGTTAGCCTATGACGAGACTCTAACGAGAACTCACCAGGTGCGTCAGGTAAGGAGGGCGGTCCTGAGCTTCTGCGATTGGCCACCCACCTGTATAAGAAGCAGCACAGAGTTCCAGGTAGATATGGCCGGATGAAGCTCGTGTAACGAGCGAAACAGAGTCTGTTGCCTACTACTTACCCCCCCTGCACAGATCCCTCTCCCTGACTGCATTTCATGTTGTGAGTAAGCACCAACAAAGAAGCTGTTTTAAGAGAAGACCGGTGAGTGCCGATGTTTTTCTAACTCTCCACTGTATTGAAGATTTGAACTTTGCCATTACATCAGAGTACCACCACATCTCTATAGGTTTGTCCTAGTCGAACGTCCGTCTTACACTCCGGCTTAGCCAGTAGTAGCAGTGCCGAATATCACATCTTCGCTTTGCATATTTGTAAATTACTTCTATTTAAAAATCTTAACCCTTCCAGTACTTAGCTGCTGTATGTTCCAGAGGAAGTTCTTTTCTTTTGGAATTTTCTTTCTGTCTGACCACAGTGCTCTCTGCTGACACCTCTGTCCATTTTAGTAACTGTCCAGAGTAGAAGCAAATCCCCATAGCAAACCTCTCCTGCTCTGGACAGTTCCTAAAATGGACAGAGGTGTCAGCAGAAAGCACTGTGTCAGACAGAAAGGAAATTTAAAAAGAAAAGAACTTCCTCTGGAACATATAGCAGCTGACAAGTACTGGAAGGGTTAAGATTTTTAAATAGAAGTAATTTACAACTTTCTGGCACAAATGATTTAAAAAAAAAAAAAGGTTTTCTACTGGAGTACCCCTTTAAGCTCAGAGACAGGATTGTGTTGAGGCACAAATCTGAAGAAGTTTAAGTTTAAACGGGGGAAAGGGAGGGATAAGATGGGCCCGCTATGCTGGCATATCTTAGAGACAGGTCAATAGTTTTCAGCGGTCTCTGTGTGTGCGATTCAGACTGTACCATAGACTTACATTGGAGGCTCGTCTCAGTCACATGGCACAGAACTGTGGGAAAATGCAGTTAGCATTTATTTCTCCTAAGTGGTTCTGAACACCCAAACCCCAACTGGTGAAAACTATTAACATGGCAATGGTACACGTCAAAAGTGATTGTACCCATTTAACATAAGAATGCTTTATATCTACTGTATACACATAGAGGGGCATTCATCAAATGTGAATTTATTAAATGGCGCACGGATGTTGATGAATGCCCGCTAAACTGCTCTGGTTAAATGTCGCAGAGCAGTGGCAGGCCTTGCAACAATTGTATTAAAAGTCGCACGGACCTTAATACAATTGTCGCATAGAGTGATATAGGGCAGGGTTACATTGCCCTGTGATTTCTTCTATATCGGGTCTGTGCGCCTCTTTTGCGCCTTTTCGCAGAAAAGTTGCACATGATAAATTAGTGACCACTGCCCAAATTGATCTAAATCAGATCACTTCGTCGCCATAAAAATTAAACAGTCTAAATTAAATGTTGCAGGAAAATTTAGACCAAAAAAGACATCTTAATTGTTTGATAAATTCCCTTCATACTTTATATATACACATTTATACGGTGTAGATACCTACTTATTACTTACTGCTTGTGTTCTTACAGATTACAAGTAAAATTTGCAGAATGAAGTGTAAGTGTGTGAGGATACTGGCAGCCATCTTCAGTCGTCTATTATTCTCCCTACATGAAGTTATTATGGTCGCATTAGCAGTGGAAGATACGAAAGATTATACCTACTGGTTTCTTCTCCTTGGAGTTTTGCTCCTGTTTATTGAGATGATTGTGACATTGAAAATGACGAAGCATGGAGAATGGAAATGGTAATATGGACCATAAAATCCACCTTAACTTATGTAAAAGCACTGATCTATCTATCTATCTCTCTATATATATATATATATATATATATATATATATATATTAGCTGAATACCCGGCGTTGCCCGGTTGTTCCTTCCTAATCCTTGTTGGGGAGGAAAATCAACAGAGGAAGAAGCTTTTGACTTCATATCCCGTCCTCATTTATTGTTGTCATTTCCCAACCCCACATCCCGTCCTCATATCCCGTCCTCATATCCCGACCTCCTATCCCGTCCTCCTATCTTGACCTCCTATCCCGTCCTCATATCTCGACCTTCTATCCGACCCTCTATATCGACCTCCTATCCCGTCCTTCTATCTCGACCTCCTATCCCGACCTCCTATCCCGACCTCCTATCCCGACCTCATATCTCGTCCTCCTATCTCAACCTCCTATCCTGACCTCCTATCCCGTCCTCCTATCTCGACCTCCTATATCGACCTCCTATCCCGTCCTCCTATCTAGACCCCCTATCCCGTCCTCATATCTCATCCTCCTATCTCGACCTTCTATCCCGTCCTCCTATCCCGGTCCTCCTATCCCGACCTCCTATCCAGTCCTCATAACCTGTCCTCATATCCCAAGCTCCTATGTCAACCTCCCATGTTGACCTCCTATCCCGACACGTAATATGTGTACCAGGTATTGAAATATCTCCAGCCGTACAGAAGTTATGTGGGAACATACATTTCCCATAGATTTGCATGGGACTTTAAACAAAAACTCCGACCCTCACAAATGGGGGTAGTTAAGGGTTAAATTAACTATCCTATATTTTAAGTGGACATATAAGTAACATGTGACCAAGTATTATCGAAATATCTCCAGCCGTTTGGAAGTTATGCAGTAACATATATTTCCCATTGACTTGTATGGGACTTTAAACATAAACCCTGCCCCTGGCAAATGGGGGTGGGTAAGGGTTAAATCACCTATCCTATGTTTGTTGTTGACATATAAGTAACATGTGTGCCAAGTTTCATGTTAATATCTTTAGCCATTTGGACGTGATGCTGGAACATACACACATACATACACACACACACATTGAGCTTTATTGCGCCATCCATTGTACTATGTAATGACATCACAAATTTTACCACAAAATGTACAGTGAAACAACAAAAAATATTTGTGAGACAAAACTAATGCATTTCTACGCATTGTACTTTTCAGTAAAAATGACGTGTTATCTTTATTGAGTAGGTCAAAACAATTACAACAATATCCAATTTATATAGGATTTATTTTACTACTATTAAAAAAAAGATGAATATGTCTAAAATTTTCCTCTTCTGACCCCTATTACTCTTTTATTTTTCCATATATGGAGCTGTATAAAGGCAAATGTTTTATGCTGGGGTCTTAAGTTTTTATCAGTACCATTTTTCCTTTGATAAGACATTTCAATTACTTTTTATTCATCTTTTTACTGGTATATGAAGTGACCAAAAATCAGCAATACTGTACTTTGTTATTTTTTTATGTTTACGCCATTCACCATGCGGTTTCATTAATTTTATATTTTAATAGTTCTGACATTTCAGCATACAACTATATCACATAGGTTTATGTTTACTTTTGTGAACAAAATGTGGAGATCACAACACAAGAACATGAGGTTAACTGTTGTCACGATGCCGGCTGGCAGGTGGTGGATCCTCTGTGCCAGAGAGGGATTGGCGTGGACCGTGCTAGAGGATCGGTTCTAAGTCACTACTGGTTTTCACCAGAGCCCGCCGCAAAGCGGGATGGTCTTGCTGCGGCGGTAGTGACCAGGTCGTATCCCCTAGCAACGGCTCAACCTCTCTGGCTGCTGAAGATAGGCGCGGTACAAGGGAGTAGACAGAAGCAAGGTCGGACGTAGCAGAAGGTCGGGGCAGGCAGCAAGGATCGTAGTCAGGGGCAACGGCAGAAGGTCTGGAATCACAGGCAAGGAACACACAAGGAACGCTTTCACTGGCACTAGGGCAACAAGATCCGGCGAGGGAGTGAAGGGGAAGTGAGGTGATATAGGGAAGTGCACAGGTGTAAACACTAATTGGAACCACTGCACCAATCAGCGGTGCAGTGGCCCTTTAAATCGCAAAGACCCGGCGCGCGCGCGCCCTAGGGAGCGGGGCCGCGCGCGCCGGGACAGAACTGACGGGGAGCGAGTCAGGTACGGGAGCCGGGGTGCGCATCGCGAGCGGGCGCTACCCGCATCGCGAATCGCATCCCGGCCGGAGGTGGTAACGCAGCGCCCCGGGTCCGTGGAACCGACCGGGGCGCTGCAGTGAGGGAAGTGTAGCGAGCGCTCCGGGGAGGAGCGGGGACCCGGAGCGCTCGGCGTAACAGTACCCCCCCCCTTGGGTCTCCCCCTCTTCTTGGGGCCTGAGAACCTGAGGATCAGACTTTTGTCCAGGATATTGTCCTCAGGTTCCCAGGACCTCTCTTCTGGACCACAACCCTCCCAATCCACTAAAAAAAAAGTTTTTCCTCTGACTTTTTTAGAAGCCAAGATCTCTTTGACAGAGAAGATGTCCGAGGAGCCGGAAACAGGAGTGGGAGGAACAGATTTAGGAGAAAAACGGTTGAGGATGAGAGGTTTAAGAAGAGAGACGTGAAAGGCATTAGGGATACGAAGAGAAGGAGGAAGAAGAAGTTTGTAAGAGACAGGATTAATTTGACACAAAACTTTAAAAGGACCAAGATAGCGTGGTCCCAACTTATAGCTCGGGACACGGAAACGGACATATTTAGCGGAGAGCCATACCTTGTCTCCAGGGGAAAAAATGGGAGGAGCTCTTCTTTTCTTATCTGCGAATCTCTTCATGCGAGAAGAAGCCTGTAAGAGAGAATTTTGGGTCTCTTTCCATATGGTGGAAAGATCACGAGAAATTTCATCCACAGCGGGCAGACCAGAGGGCAAGGGGGTAGGGAGGGGGGGAAGAGGGTGACGGCCGTACACCACGAAAAACGGAGATTTGGAGGAAGATTCAGAGATTCTGAAATTATACGAGAATTCGGCCCAAGGTAGAAGATCTGCCCAGTCATCCTGGCGGGAGGAAACAAAATGTCGTAAATAGTCACCCAAGATCTGGTTAATTCTCTCTACTTGTCCATTGGATTGAGGATGGTATGCAGAAGAAAAATTTAATTTAATCTTGAGTTGTTTACAGAGAGCCCTCCAGAATTTAGACACAAATTGGACGCCTCTATCCGAGACGATCTGTGTAGGCAACCCGTGAAGACGAAAAATGTGTACAAAAAATTGTTTAGCCAACTGAGGCGCTGAAGGAAGACCAGGAAGAGGGATGAAATGTGCCATTTTGGAGAATCGATCAACGACCACCCAAATAACAGTGTTGCCATGGGATGGGGGTAAGTCAGTAATAAAATCCATACCAATCAGAGACCAAGGTTGTTCGGGGACAGGTAGAGGATGAAGAAAACCAGCGGGCTTCTGGCGAGGAGTCTTATCCCGGGCACAGATAGTGCAGGCTCGCACAAAGTCCACCACATCAGTCTCTAGAGTCGGCCACCAATAGAAGCGAGAGATGAGTTGCACAGATTTCTTAATGCCCGCATGACCTGCGAGATGGGAGGAGTGACCCCATTTGAGGATCCCAAGGCGTTGGCGTGGAGAAACAAAGGTCTTTCCTGGAGGAGTTTGCCTGATGGAGGCTGGAGAAGTGGAAATCAGGCAGTCAGGAGGAATGATGTGTTGAGGAGGGAGTTCAATTTCAGAGGCATCTGAGGAACGAGAGAGAGCATCGGCCCTAATGTTCTTATCAGCAGGCCGAAAGTGAATTTCAAAATTAAATCGGGCAAAGAACAGAGACCACCTGGCCTGACGAGGATTCAGCCGTTGGGCAGACTGGAGGTAGGAGAGGTTCTTGTGATCGGTGTAAATAATAACTGGAAATCTTGATCCCTCCAGCAGATGCCTCCATTCCTCAAGTGCTAATTTAATGGCTAGAAGCTCTCGATCCCCGATGGAGTAGTTCCTCTCCGCCGGAGAGAAGGTCCTGGAAAAAAAACCACAAGTAACAGCATGCCCGGAAGAGTTTTTTTGTAGAAGGACAGCTCCAGCTCCCACTGAGGAGGCATCAACCTCCAATAGGAAGGGTTTAGATGGGTCAGGTCTGGAGAGCACGGGAGCCGAAGAAAAGGCAGACTTGAGTCGTTTAAAGGCGTCTTCCGCTTGAGGAGGCCAAGACTTGGGATCGGCATTTTTTTTTGTTAAAGCCACAATAGGAGCCACAATGGTAGAAAAATGTGGAATAAATTGCCTGTAATAATTGGCGAACCCCAAAAAACGTTGGATGGCACGGAGTCCGGAGGGGCGTGGCCAATCTAAGACGGCAGAGAGTTTATCTGGGTCCATTTGTAGTCCCTGGCCAGAGACCAAGTATCCTAGAAAAGGAAGAGATTGGCATTCAAACAGACATTTCTCTATTTTGGCATAGAGTTGATTATCACGAAGTCTCTGAAGAACCATACGGACATGCTGGCGGTGTTCTTCAAGATTGGCAGAAAAAATCAGGATATCGTCCAGATATACAACAACACAGGAGTATAGGAGATCACGAAAAATTTCATTAACAAAGTCTTGGAAGACGGCAGGGGCGTTGCATAGACCAAAGGGCATGACCAGATACTCAAAGTGTCCATCTCTGGTGTTAAATGCCGTTTTCCATTCATCCCCCTCTCTGATGCGGATGAGATTATAAGCACCTCTTAAGTCCAGTTTGGTAAAAATATGGGCACCTTGGAGACGATCAAAGAGTTCAGAGATGAGGGGTAGGGGGTAGCGGTTCTTAACCGTGATTTTATTAAGACCGCGGTAGTCAATGCAAGGACGTAGAGAGCCATCTTTTTTGGACACAAAGAAAAATCCGGCTCCGGCAGGAGAGGAGGATTTACGGATAAAGCCCTTTTTTAAATTTTCTTGGACGTATTCAGACATGGCAAGAGTCTCTGGGACGGACAGAGGATAGATTCTGCCCCGGGGTGGAGTAGTGCCCGGGAGGAGGTCAATGGGACAATCATAAGGCCTGTGAGGAGGTAGAGTCTCAGCTTGTTTTTTGCAAAAAACGTCCGCAAAGTCCATATAGGCCTTAGGGAGACCGGTTACATGAGGAAGCACAGGGACACGGCAAGGTTTACTGGGAACCGGTTTTAAGCAGTCCTTGGAACAAGAGGGCCCCCAACTCTTGATCTCCCCAGTGGACCAATCCAGGATTGGGGAATGGAGTTGAAGCCAGGGAAGTCCAAGAAGGATTTCAGAAGTGCAATTGGGGAGGACCAACAGTTCAATCCTCTCGTGATGAGATCCGATGCGCATTAGAAGGGGCTCCGTGCGGAAACGTATAGTACAGTCTAATCTTTCATTGTTTACACAATTGATGTAGAGGGGTCTGGCGAGACTGGTCACCGGGATGTTGAACCTGTTGACGAGAGAGGCCAAGATAAAATTTCCTGCAGATCCAGAGTCCAAGAAGGCCACAGCAGAGAAGGAGAAGGCAGAGGCAGACATCCGCACAGGCACAGTAAGACGTGGAGAAGCAGAGTAGACATCAAGGACTGTCTCACCTTTGTGCGGAGTCAGCGGACGTCTTTCCAGGCGGGGAGGACGGATAGGACAATCCTTCAGGAAGTGTTCGGTACTAGCACAGTACAGGCAGAGATTCTCCATGCGGCGTCGTGTCCTCTCTTGGGGTGTCAGGCGAGACCGGTCGACCTGCATAGCCTCCACGGCGGGAGGCACAGGAACAGGTTGCAGGGGACCAGAGGAGAGAGGAGCCGGGGAGAAGAAACGCCTCGTGCGAACAGAGTCCATATCCTGGCGGAGCTCCTGACGCCGTTCGGAAAAACGCATGTCAATGCGAGTGGCAAGATGGATGAGTTCATGTAGGTTAGCAGGGATTTCTCGTGCGGCCAGAACATCTTTAATGTTGCTGGATAGGCCTTTTTTAAAGGTCGCGCAGAGTGCCTCATTATTCCAGGATAATTCTGAAGCAAGGGTACGGAACTGTACGGCATACTCGCCAACGGAAGAATTACCCTGGACCAGGTTCAACAGGGCAGTCTCAGCAGAAGAGGCTCGGGCAGGTTCCTCAAAGACACTTCGAATTTCCGAGAAGAAGGAGTGTACAGAGGCAGTGACGGGGTCATTGCGGTCCCAGAGCGGTGTGGCCCAAGCCAGGGCTTTTCCAGACAGCAGGCTGACTACGAAAGCCACCTTAGACCTTTCAGTGGGGAACTGGTCCGACATCATCTCCAAGTGTAATGAACATTGGGAAAGAAAGCCACGGCAAAACTTAGAGTCCCCATCAAATTTATCCGGCAAGGATAGTCGTATTCCAGAAGCGGCCACTCGCTGCGGAGGAGGTACAGGAGCTGGCGGAGGAGATGATTGCTGGAGCTGTGGTAGTAACTGTTGTAGCATAACAGTCAGTTGAGACAGCTGTTGGCCTTGTTGCGCAATCTGTTGTGACTGCTGGGCGACCACCGTGGTGAGGTCAGCGACAACTGGCAGAGGAACTTCAGCGGGATCCATGGCCGGATCTACTGTCACGATGCCGGCTGGCAGGTGGTGGATCCTCTGTGCCAGAGAGGGATTGGCGTGGACCGTGCTAGAGGATCGGTTCTAAGTCACTACTGGTTTTCACCAGAGCCCGCCGCAAAGCGGGATGGTCTTGCTGCGGCGGTAGTGACCAGGTCGTATCCCCTAGCAACGGCTCAACCTCTCTGGCTGCTGAAGATAGGCGCGGTACAAGGGAGTAGACAGAAGCAAGGTCGGACGTAGCAGAAGGTCGGGGCAGGCAGCAAGGATCGTAGTCAGGGGCAACGGCAGAAGGTCTGGAATCACAGGCAAGGAACACACAAGGAACGCTTTCACTGGCACTAGGGCAACAAGATCCGGCGAGGGAGTGAAGGGGAAGTGAGGTGATATAGGGAAGTGCACAGGTGTAAACACTAATTGGAACCACTGCACCAATCAGCGGTGCAGTGGCCCTTTAAATCGCAAAGACCCGGCGCGCGCGCGCCCTAGGGAGCGGGGCCGCGCGCGCCGGGACAGAACTGACGGGGAGCGAGTCAGGTACGGGAGCCGGGGTGCGCATCGCGAGCGGGCGCTACCCGCATCGCGAATCGCATCCCGGCCGGAGGTGGTAACGCAGCGCCCCGGGTCCGTGGAACCGACCGGGGCGCTGCAGTGAGGGAAGTGTAGCGAGCGCTCCGGGGAGGAGCGGGGACCCGGAGCGCTCGGCGTAACAACTGTAATCCTCTCACCTAGAGAGAAATAAAATTAATATAAAAGAATAATAACTAACAGTCCTCAGTGTCTTACCCAGGAAAAAGAGTGCATGATGGACATGCAGTTCAATATATAATTTAATATTACCATATACAGTTACATAAAAAACCTATACACAAAATTTTTTATGGAAAAATAAAATAAGAAATAATAATGGTAGAAAACAGAATTATTAAAAGAATTGTTAAAATATTCCGCAGGGCCCTTGATATCCGGATGGATTAACAGCCTAAATTATCCCACTGTTCCTCAAAAATGGAATTTTGATGGTGTAATTGACACAAGCTTTAAATGAAAAGTTCAGTAATAGGTCCAATGAGTCAATGGATCAGTAACTAAATTCCAGCAATGTGATAGTTTGGTTATTTTCACCTAGAGGAAAGAAAGGAGGGTGCTCAGTCTATTTGTGCCAGTTGTATCAAATTATGTAATCGTTGTCCACCTGTAATGAAGAAAAGAGCAGTTCCACCAAATAGAACAAATGCCAATATATGGCCAGTATCCACCTGTAAAAGAATACACAGTTCCACCTAGTAGCAGTGGTAGTAAAGTACCGTGTTGGTATATTGCCGGTATGCCGGTCTCTCGTGGGCTGCCTGCGGGAGAAAGATTGTTTGGCACAATGTGCCAGTCACCGCTCCACGTCTTCCGGATTTACTTTGGTGCTCCAGCCAACGGCGGTAGGACTTACTGCGGCCACACGCCGGTGGCATCTCTGATGGTCTCTGCAGCCGCACACTGGCGAGCTTCCGGGAGCTATGGTCAAGCTGACTGCAGATCAGCTGACCAGGTAGGTGCACTCCCTCGGAGATTTAAACTTTTAAACTTTTGCATAGATGTTCAAACTTGTCCACTGTATACAAAGTTGTTTTCAGGCAACAGGGGGTGGATTGTGGATAGTGATGGTGAATCTGTTTGAGCAATCAGATTTCCACATGTGCCGGTATGAATAATTAGTGTGAATGTGGCTGTGCGTCTTACATCCGGATACTTGCTAAAAAGTCACAAAATCACAAACGCGTTTCGGGGTATTCTGAATTGTGTCTAGACCCCTTCTTCAGTGGTGCATCCCTAGACACAATTTAGAATTTTGTGACTTTTTAGCAAGTATACGGATGTAAGATGCACAGCCACATTCACACTAAGCGGTACGGATTGAGGTATGGCTCATAACGGCACATGTGGAAATCTGACTACTCAAACAGATTCACCATCACTATCCACAATCCACCCCTGTTGCCTGAAAACAACTTTGTATACAGTGGACAAGTTTGAACATCTTTGCAAAAGTTTAAATCTCTGAGGGAGCGCGCCTACCGGGTCAGCTGATCTACAGTCAGCTGACGGCAGCTACGGAAAGCTGACCAGCTTGCGGCTGCAGAGACCATCAGAGACACCACCGGCGTGTGGGCGCAGTAAGTCCTACCGCCACTGGCTGGAGCGCCAAAATAAATCCGGACGATGTGGAGCGGTGAGTGGCACATTGTGCCAAACAATCTTTCTCCCGCAGGCAGCCCACTGTACTTTACTACCACTGCTACTAGGTGGAACTGTGTATTCTTTTACAGGTGGATACTGGCCATATAGTGGCATTTGTTCTATTTGGTGAAACTGCTCTTTTCTTCATTACAGGCAGACGATTTTGCATTTGATACAACTGGCACAAATAGAGGGAACTGAGCACCCTCCTTTCTTTCCTCTAGGTGAAAATAACCAAACTATCACATTGCCAGAATTTATTTACTGATCCATTGACTCATTGGACCAATTACTGAACTTTTCATTTAAAGCTTGTGTGAATTATACCATAAAAATTCAATTTTTGCATTTTTCAGGAACAGTGGGATAATTTAGGCTGTTAATCCATGCAGATATAATATTAACCGCAAGGGCCCTGCGGAATATTTTAACTTTTTTTTTTAATAATTCTGTTTTCTACCATTATTATTTTTTATTTTATTTTTCCATTTTCATTTTTGTGTATAGGCTTTCTATGTAACTGTATATGTAAATATTATATTCTATATTGTACCGCATGTCCATCACGCACTCTTTTTCCTGGGTAAGACACTGAGGACTGTTGGTTATTATTATTTTATGTTTTTATTTTGTTTACAATAAAGGAAATGGGGAAAAAGAGGATGATTCAAACTTTTATTATAGGGAAGAGGCTTATTCAAATTTAGGCAGATGTGATTTTAAAAGCCCCCCAGTGATTAAACATTTATCATTAAGGGTTATAACAACGTGTAAGAAAAAGATAACTACATTGCACAAGTCTACCATATTATCAGGTATCCCATTACTATGATCAGAGAGGAGGGAAGTGTTTGCAGACTTCACAATTTGAATTCATTACTAGTGATGCAATTTTTTCACATAGCTGTCGTATTCATGTTTTTGCATTTTAATTTCTGCTTTTGTACTAAACAATTCTCTGTGTCATTGTAGGTTTTCTCCAATGGTGTTTATATATTTATGTACTATTATCCCTACTATATTTGTGATTGAACTCGATAACCTGCAAGTTCTAATGAATGTTACCAACCTGACAGTTCCCGAATGCACCAAAACTGTAAGTATCCTATTTAACCCCTTAAGGACCAGGCCATTTTACACCTTAAGGACCGGAGCGTTTTTTGCAATTCTGACCACTGTCACTTTAAACATTAATAACTCTGGAATGCTTTTAGTTATCATTTTGATTCTGAGATTGTTTTTTCGTGACATATTCTACTTTAACGTAGTGGTAAAATTTTATGGTAACTTGCATCCTTTCTTGGTGAAAAATCCCAAAATTTTATGAAAAAAATGAAAATTTAGCATTTTTCTAACTTTAAAGCTCTCTGCTTGTAAGGAAAATGGATATTCAAAATAAAACATTTTTGGGTTCACATATACAATATGTCTAGTTTATGTTTGCATCATAAAATTAATGAGTTTTTACTTTTGGAAGACACCAGAGGGCTTCAAAGTTCAGCAGCAATTTGGAAATTTTTCACAAAATTTTCAAACTCGCTATTTTTCATGGGACCAGTTCAGGTTTGAAGTGGATTTGAAGGGTCTTCATATTAGAAATACCCCATAAATGACCCCATTATAAAAACTACACCCCCCAAAGTATTCAAAATGACATTCAATAAGTGTATTAACCCTTTAGGTGTTTCACAGGAATAGCAGAAAAGTGAAGGAGAAAATTCACAATCTTCATTTTTTACACTCGCATGTTCTTGTAGACCCAATTTTTTTATTTTTGCAAGGGGTAAAAAGGAGAAAATTTTTACTTGTATTTGAAACCCAATTTCTCTCGAGTAAGCACATACCTCATATGTCTATGTTAATTGTTCGGCGGGCGCAGTAGAGGGCTCAGAAGGGAAGGAGCTTCAAATGGTTTTTGGGGGGCATGTCACCTTTAGGAAGCCCCTATGGTGCCAGGACAGCAAAAAAAAAACACATGGCATACCATTTTGGAAACTAGACCCCTCAGGGAACGTAACAAGGGGTAAAGTGAACCTTAATACCCCACAGGTGATTCACGACTTTTGCATATGTAAAAAAAAAAAAAAATGTTTTACCTAAAATGCTTGGTTTCCCAAAAATGTTACATTTTTAAAAAGGATAATAGCAGAAAATACCCCCCAAAATTTGAAGCCCAATTTCTCCCGATTGAGAAAACACCCCATATGGGGGTGAAAAGTGCTCTGCTGGCGCACTACAGGTCCCAGAAGAGAAGGAGTCACATTTGGCTTTTTGAAAGCAAATTTTGCGCTGGGGGCATGCCGCATTTAGGAAGCCCCTATGGTGCCAGAACCGCAAAAAAAAAAACATGGCATACCATTTTGGAAACCAGACCCCTCGGGAAACGTAAAAAGGGGTAAAGTGAACCTTAATACCCTACAGGTGTTTCACGACTTTTGCATATGTTAAAAAAAAAATATATTTTTACCTAAAATGCTTGGTTTCCCAAAATTTTTACATTTTTAAAAAGGGTAATAGCAGAAAATACCCCCCAAAATTTGAAGCCCAATTTCTCCCGATTCAGAAAACACCCCATATGGGGGTGAGAAGTGCTCTGCTGGCGCACTACAGGTCTCAGAAGAGAAGGAGTCACATTTGGCTTTTTGAAAGCAAATTTTGCTCTGGGGGCATGCCGCATTTAGGAAGCCCCTATGGTGCCAGAACAGCAAAAAAAAAAAAAAACACATGGCATACCATTTTGGAAACTAGACCCCTTGTGGAACGTAACAAGGGGTAATGTGAACCTTAATACCCTACAGGTGTTTCACGACTTTTGCATATGTAAAAAAAATACATTTTTTTTTACCTAAAATGCTTGGTTTCCCAAAATTTTTACATTTTTTAAAAGGGTAATAGCAGAAAATACCCCCCAAAATTTGAAGCTCAATTTCTCCCGATTCAGAAAACACCCCATATGGGGGTGAGAAGTGCTCTGCTGGCGCACTACAGGTCTCAGAAGAGGAGGAGTCACATTTGGCTTTTTGAAAGCAAATTTTGCTCTGGGGGCATGCCGCATTTAGGAAGCCCCTATGGTGCCAGGACAGCAAAAAAAAACCACATGCCATACTATTTTGGAAACTAGACCCCTCGGGGAACGTAACAAGGGGTAATGTGAACCTTAATACCCCACAGGTGATTCACAACTTTTGCATATGTAAAAAAAAATTATAATTTTTTACCTAAAATGTTGGTTTCCCAAAAATTTTAGATTTTTAAAAGGGTAATAGCAGAAAATACCCCCCATAATTTGTAACACAATTTCTCCCGAGTACGGTGATACCCCATATGTGACCCTAAACTGTTGCCTTGAAATACGACAGGGCTCCAAAGTGAGAGCGCCATGCGCATTTGAGGCCTGAATTAGGGACTTGCATAGGGGTGGACATAGGGGTATTCTACGCCAGTGATTCCCAAATAGGGTGCCTCCAGCTGTTGTAAAAGTCCCAGCATGCCTGGACAGTCAGTGGCTGTCTGGTAATACTGGGAGTAGTTGTTTTGCAACAGCTGGAGGCTCCGTTTTGGAAACAGTGGCGTACCAGACGTTTTTCATTTTTATTGGGGAGGGGAGGGGGGCTGTGTAGGGGAATGTGCATATGTAGTGTTTTTCACTTTTTATTTTATTTTGTGTTAGTGTAGTGTTTTTAGGGTACAGTCGCATGGGCGGGGGGTTCACAGTAGTTTCTCGCTGGCAGTTTGAGCAGCGGCAGAAAATTTGCCGCAGCTCAAACTTGCAGCCGGATACTTACTGTAATCCCCCGCCCATGTGAGTGTACCCTGTACGTTCACATTGGGGGGGGGGGACATCCAGCTGTTGCAAAACTACAACTCCCAGCATGTAGGGTCTATAAGTGCATGCTGGGAGTTGTAATTTTGCAACAGCTGGAGGCTCCGTTTTGGAAACGGTGGCGTACCAGACGTTTTTCATTTTTATTGGGGAGGGGGGCTGTGTAGGGGTATGTGTATATGTAGTGTTTTTTTACTTTTTATTTTATTTTGTGTTAGTGTAGTGTTTTTAGGGTACAGTCACACGGGCGGGGGGTTCACAGTCGTTTCTCGCTGGCAGCTTGAGCTGCAGCAGAAAATTTGCTGCAGCTCAAACTTGCAGCCGGATACTTACTGTAATCCTCCGCCCATGTGAGTGTGCCCTGTGCATTCACATTGGGGGGGGGGGGGGAACATCCAGCTGTTGCAAAACTACAACTCCCAGCATGTACGGTCTATCAGCGCATGTTGGGAGTTGTAGTTTTGCAACAGCTGGAGGCACACTGGTTGTGAAACACCGAGTTTGGCAACAAACTCAGTGTTTTGCAACCAGTGTGCCTTCAGCTGTTGCAAAAGCTACAACCCCCAGCATGTACGGACAGCGGAAGGGCATGCTGGGTGTTGTAGTTATGCAACAGCGGGAGGCATACTACTTTGGCTGGGGATGCTGGGGATTGTAGTTATGCAACAGCTGGAGACACACTGGTTTGCTACTTAACTCAGTGTGCCTTCAGCTGTTGCAAAACTACAACTCTCAGCAGTCACCGACAGCCAACGGGCATGCTGGGAGTTGTAGTTATGCAACCAGCAGATGCACCACTACAACTCCCAGCATGCACTTTAGCTGTTTGTGCAAGCTGGGAGTTGTAGTTACACAACAGCTGAAGGTACACTTTTCCATAGAAAGAATGTGCCTCCAGCTGTTGCAAAACCATAAGTCCCAGCATGCCCATAAGTGCATGCTGGGAGTTGTGGTGGTCTGCCTCCTGTTGTTGCATAACTACAGCTCCCAGCATGCCCTTTTTGCATGCTGGGAGCTGTTGCTAAGCAACAGCAGGAGGCTGTCACTCACCTCCTGCTGCTGCTTGATCGCCGCACAGGTCAGTCCCGCCGCCGTCGTCGCTCCTGGGGCCCCGATCCCAACATTAACGCCGGGGATCGGGGTCCCCAGCACCAGGGGTGCACGTCCCGCACCCGCTCACGTCCTCCGCAAGAGGGGCGGAGCGGGTGCGGGAGTGACACCCGCAGCAGGCGCCCTGATTGGTCGGCCGGGAATCCGGCCGACGAATCAGGGCGATCGTGAGGTGGCACCAGTGCCACCTCACCCCTGCAGGCCCTGGCTGTTCGGGGCCGTCTCTGACGGCCCCGATCAGCCAGTAATTCCGGGTCACTGGAGACCCGATTGACCCGGAATCGCCGCAGATCGCTGGACTGAATTGTCCAGCGATCTGCGGCCATCGCCGACATGGGGGGGCATAATGACCCCCCTGGGCGATATGCCGCGATGCCTGCTGAACGATTTCAGCAGGCATCGGGCACCGGCTCCCCTCCGGCTAGCGGCGGGGGGCCGGGAATGGACAGGACGTACTCCAACGTCCTCGGTCCTTAAGGACTCGGAAACGGGGGCGTAGGAGTACGTCCATTGTCCTTAAGGGGTTAATGCATGCATTCAAAGAATAAATAATGGACAATGTTTACAAATCAGTATATGCAGGCATAAATTTTGCCTTAAAGGGGTACTCCGGTGGGGGGAAAAAATTTCAAATCAACTGGTGCCAAAAAGTTAAACAAATTTGTACGTTACTTCTAATAAAAAATCTTAATATTTTCAGTAGTTATCAGCTGCTGTATACTACAGAGGAAGTTGAATTGTTCTTTTCAGTCTGACCACAGTGCTCTCTGCTGACACCTCTGTCCATGTCAGTAACTGTCCGGAACAGGAGAGGTTTGCAATGGGGATTTGCTCCCAATCTGGACAGTTCCTGACATAGACAGAGGTGTCAGCAGAGAGCACTTGTGGTCAGACTGGAAAGAACAACTCAACTTCCTGTGGAACATACAGCAGCTGATAAGTACTGGAAGGATTAAGATTTTTAATAGAAGTAATTTACAAATCTGTTAAACTTTTTTGAAGCAGTTGATATAAAAAATAAAAATTTCCACCAGAGTACCCCTTCAAACCTTAAAGGGGTACTACCGTGGAAAACTTTTTTTTTTTTTTTTTTTTTTTTTAAATCAACTGGTGCCAGAAAGTTAAACAGATTTGTAAACTACTTCTATTTAAAAATCTTAATCCTTCCAGTACTTTTTAGGGGCTATATACTACAGAGGAAATGTTTATCTTTTTAAATTTCTGTGATGTCATGACCACAGTGCTCTCTACTGACCTCTGCTGTCCATTTTAAGAACAGGAGAAAATCCTCATAGCAAACATATGTTGCTCCGGACAGTACCTAAAATAGACAGCAGAGGTCAGCAGAAAGCACTGTGGTCATGACATCAGAGAAATCTAAAAAGATAAGCATTTCTTCTATAGTATATAGCCCCTAAAAAGTACTGGAAGGATTAAGATTTTTAAATAGAAGTTATTTACAAATCTGTTTAACTTTCTGGCACCAGTTGATTTAAAAAAAAAAGTTTTCCACGGTAGTACCCCTTTAAGGTTTGAAGGGGTACTCAGGTAGAAAAAATTTTTTTTTATATCATCTGGTTCAAAAAAGTTTAACAGATTTGTAAATTACTTTTTGTTTTGAGTATGTGCTGGAGATGTGGATCAAACATAGGCATAATGACGCATGTCTGGTGGTGATGCCCTAGACTCACCTCTTTTTGGTGCACAGTACAGATAGCACAGATAGATATAAAGACTACATGAGACCAGATGGAGCCAAGTTTTTCTGTCACAAAATAATATTCTTTTCAAATAATTTTATTGCAAGCCTATATTTATTACATGGCTCAACAAAGACCAATGCCACTGTAATTAACAGAATCTAAGGCTACCCTTAGGTTTTCACCAGCTTTACTGCAAAAGCAAGATTGACTTAGCTGCTAGGGACTTAGATGACTTGCTATGAAAATCCAGGATGGGCAAGAGAGGGTCAAAACCAGAAGGGTGGTCAGTACTGTAAATAGTCCAATGTCAAAAAGCCAGGAGAGCATGAATAAAAATCTAAAAATTGGTGGAGAATGGGTCAATAAGAGTACAATCATGTGTCAGAAACCAGAGTATCCACCATACCCAAGTCAATTGTGGTAGAGAGCCAGGAACCTTAGATGAATCACAGGCACTGACACTCTATTACTATTTGTCCTAACTCTACTGCACTGTAATGTTATTAGATGGCAAAAAAAACACTAAGTCTTGCCTTGTGCTTCAGATATCCGGGCAACCATCTCCTTCAATAGTATCTGTGTCCTCCAGATACAGATAAACTTAAAGGGATACTCCGGTGAAAACCTTTTTCTTTTAAATCAACTGGTGGCAGAAAGTTAAACATATTTGTAAATTACTTCTATTAAAAAATCTTAATCCTTCCTGTACTTATTAGCTGCTGAATACTATAGAGGAAATTCTTTTCTTTTTGGAATGCTCTCTGATGACATCACGAGCACAGTTCTCTCTGCTGACGTTATTATAATAAAGCTTCATTTATTGTTGTCCTTAGTGGGATTTGAACCCAAGTCCCCAGAGCTGCAAGGCCGCAGTGCTAACCACTGAGCCGCCATGCTGCCCTTAGCATACATCTGCTATGCATCTGCTATGCATGGTTGCTAAAATGGACAGAGATGTCAGCAGAGAGCACTGTGCTCGTGATGTCCTCAGTGTTCCAAAAAGAAAGGAATTTCCTCTGTACCATTCAGCAGCTAATAAGTACTGGACGGATTAAGATTTTTCAATAGAAGTAATTTACAAATATGTTTAACTTTCTGCCATCAGTTGATTTAAAAGAAAAAAGGTTTTCACCGGAGTACCCCTTTAAGTAAAATGTAAGAGAGGTCACACAGGCTGTAGGAACTTTATGAATCCTGTCCCAGAGTGAGACAGAGAGCAGCTACATTCATCATGGAAATGGCACTATGTGAGTATTATTATTATTTTTTTTTATGTGGCCACAATGCATAAATGGAGGGCACTAGGGGGGCATTATTACCAAGTGGGGGCACTATTGCTAAGTGAGGGCACTAACAGGGCAATACTGAGGGGAAGACACTATTACTGAGTGGGGTCTCTAAGGGACACTTGTACTGAATAGGGGCACTATGAGGCATTATAGCTGGGTGTGGGGCATAAAGGGACTGAATGGGAGACATAAGGCACTTAGTATTGATGCCCCCCACAAAGTACTAATGCAAATGAGTGGGGGAACTATTACTAAGGCACTCAACTACACAGTTACTACAATTATCTTAAGGGGGCACTCAGGACAAACTATTATTTAGTGGGTGGCACAGTTGCAGAGTGAATGGCAATTACCTAGCATCAATACTTGGAGGGCATTTTATTGTGTTTGGGAGCACTACCGGTAATAAAGTAGTGGAAATTAAAAGGGCACCTTTAATATGGGAAAGTGGGAACATAGGAGTCACCAGTACTATGTAGGACACAAAGAGGGCACTACTGCTATGGTGGGTAGTATGTTAGCTGCTGGGCTTGGGCAGCGTGACATTATGTGGCAGTGGGCATTCTGGGTAGTCAGTTTGTGGGCATTTAATGGGAGATACTAAGCAATGGTGGGCAGTGTGGCATTATGTCATTAACATATATTGGTAAGGAAATTAGAGTTGTGTTAACATATTTAACTTTTTTTTTTTTTTACAATTTAAAAATAAATAAATACTGCCCCCGAAAATGGCTTTGCATATCCCGGTTCAGAGAAATACAAAACATATGCCTAGAGGGTTGTGCCCCTAATCTTTGCAGATCCTAGCAACATCCCTGACATAAACTGATACCACTACAACATCATAACAGTAGAATTAAGGCCAGCACCACTGTGACCTCATGACATTTCAAAGTTAAATGTAAGAATATAGAGAAAGATTTATCAAGCTGTCTTATAGTAAGATTATTTGTTGCCCATAGCTCAGATTTTATTTCTCATTTTGTTATGATAAAATGAAAGCTGAGCTATGATTGGCTGCTATGGGCAACAAAGTGAATACATAGGAATGTGCATTAGGTAATAGTCATATAAGTAATATCAACAAAGAATTATAGAAGAATCCAAGATTGTACCAACATTATATCATCACAGTAGACTCTAGGGTCAGAAACCATTGTAACTTTACAGCAGGACACAGACCCTGTTCAATGCAGTCATATGGTAAAAATAAAAAAGTTAAGGTATAAGTGAGACTATCACATATGAGAAACGTGTGGCATATATGTGTGTAAAAGAGGTAAGACTTTTGATGTGTCTCGGTTCAATGAACTAAGAATATACAGTTATTGGGATGTGGAAATGTATAAGGCAGATATGTAAATGATTACAGGTGTTGTTTGATTAGACTCTGGGTCTTGCAACAACAGGGCATAAAAGTACCTCGCCCATTGCCCTATAAAAAGGCTCTCTTACTTTTTGGTAGCGCACCTCTTCGCGAGAGATCCTTCACTGGTAGACACACCCCTACAGCAGAGTTGACTTTGAGTGGGGGTACATTATTGAACTGAGAGAAGCAAGCTGGTGGGTTTGACAAATTGCTCAGCACCTTGGCCATTCTGACCAAGCTGTTAGGAGGTGCTGGGAGAAGGTTACATGAGGGCACACACATGACATACTGGCTTTGGATAGCTCAGATAAACCACCAGTAAAGAGAATCGTTGGATCTGTCAACAAAAACGAGCAGTTCCCACAGCTTCCTTGTCTTTACCAAGACCATTGGCGGTGCTTAGCAGTAGGAAATTTGGTATCACAGTGCTATGTGTCCTGTCATCGACATCCAGCCACAGTTGCCTTAATTTGCAATGGTGTCATGAACAAGAAACCTGGATTGCTTTAAATTAGAACCGTATTGTCTTTAGCAACAAATCAAGACTCTGTCTGAGATCCGACAATGGTCAGAACAAATATGGAGGCCTCATGGTAAGCACTTTAATCCTGCCTTTTCTGTGCAATTATAAACTGCTAATGTGATGATCTGGTGAGCCTAAGCATGCAACAGTCAGTCACCCCTAGAAGTTATATGAAGGGCCCTTACAGCTTAGCTATATGTGCAGGATATCCCACCATGTGTTGCCTCTCATGGCAGGGCTTCTCCATGCTCAACCATATCTGATCTTGTATCTAAGCTAGATACACCCAAAAGAATACTAGAGCTTCCTTTTTACAGCTTTTCCCAATAGACCTTTTCCCTTTAACCCCTTAAGGACTCAGCCCATTTTGGCCTTAAGGACTCAGACAATTAAATTTTTACGTTTTCATTTTTTCCTCCTCGCCTTCTAAAAATCATAACTCTTTTATATTTTCATCCACAGACTAGTATGAGGGCTTGTTTTTTGCGCAACCAGTTGTCCTTTGTAATGACATCACTCATTATATCATAAAATGTATGGCGCAACCAAAAAACACTATTTTTGTGGGGAAATTAAAACGAAAAACGCAATTTTGCTAATTTTGGAAGGTTTCGTTTTCACGCCGTACAATTTATGGTAAAAATGACGTTTGTTCTTTATTCTGAGGGTCAATACGATTAAAATGATACCCATTATTACATACTTTTATATTATTGTTGCGCTTAAAAAAAATCACAAACTTTTTAACCAAATTAGTACGTTTATAATCCCTTTATTTTGATGACCTCTAACTTTTTTATTTTTCCGTATAAGCGGCGGTATGGGGGCTCATTTTTTGCGCCATGATCTGTCCTTTTTTTGATACCACGTTTGCATATAAAAAACTTTTTATGATTTTTTTTAATAAAATGTATTAAAAAAGTAGGAATTTTGGACTTTTTTATTTTTTTCGTTCACGCCGTTCACCGTACGGGATCATTAACATTTTATTTTAATAGTTCAGACATTTACGCACGCGGCGATACCAAATATGTCTATAAAAAAAAATTTTACGCTTTTTGGGGGTAAAATAGGAAAAAACGGACGTTTTACTTTTTCATTGGGGGAGGGGATTTTTCACTTTTTTTTTACTTTTACTTTTAAATTTTTTTACATTTTTTTTTACACTTGAATAGTCCCCATAGGGGACTATTCATAGCAATACCATGATTGCTAATACTGATCTGTTCTATGTATAAGACATAGAACAGATCAGTGTTTTCGGTGATCTTCTGCTCTGGTCTGCTCGATCACAGACCAGAGCAGGAGACGCCGGGAGCCGGATGGAGAAAGGAGAGGGGACCTCCGTGCGGCATTATGAATGATCGGATCCCGGCAGCAGCGCTGCGGGCGATCCGATCATTCATTCAAATCGCGCACTGCCGCAGATGCCGGGATCTGTATTGATCCCGGCACCTGAGGGGTTAATGGCGGACGCCCGCGAGATCGCGGGCGTCGGTCATTGCCGGCGGGTCCCTGGCTGCGATCAGCAGCCGGGATCAGCCGCGCATGACACGGGCATCGCTCCGATGCCCGCGGTTATGCACAGGACGTAAATGTACGTCCTGGTGCGTTAAGTACCACCTCACCAGGACGTACATTTACGTCCTGCGTCCTTAAGGGGTTAATCACTTACATATTGCATTATTACATTCACACATATAATGCCTTGTTTACTACTAGGTTTCCCTTTGAATCTGGGGGAAATGCATAGGGAAATGAATTTCACTCTGTTAACAGTGTGTGTGTCAAACATGTTTTTTAAAAATGTGCCATTACTTCTGCAAACTTTCCTAAACATCATTTTTGATCTTTTTTTCCACAGTAGGTTTTTGGTGTCTTTTTGGGCTGTGATCTTTCACTTCTAAATCAGTGGCCTAGTTTTATCAATCTACCTTAAAGGGGTACTCAGCTAAACACTGCTCCCGATGCCAAACACTGGAGCTGGCACCGGGAGCTTGTGATGTCATAGCCCCGCCCCCTCATGATGTCACATCACGCTCCACCCCCTCAATGCAAGTCTATGGGAGGGGGTGTGATGACTGTCACGCCCCCTCCCATAGACTTGAATTGAGGGGGTGGGACGTGATGTCACGAGGGGTCGGGGCTATGATGTCACGAGCTCCCGGCGCCGGCTCCAGCATTCGGAACAGTTTGTTCCAAACGCTGAGCAGCGGAGTACCCCTTTAAACCAAAACTATCTGGTTTTTTTTCCATAGCAACCTGTCACAACTTTTATTTTACTAGAGCATGTTATGATTGGAAATCTGAGCTGTGATTGGTTACTATGGGAAAAATAAAGAGAGCTTTGCTTTAAGACAGATTGATACATCTGAGCTGCTGTGTGTTGTAATGATTAAAAAAGATTGTCCCTAAAGAAGATATTAGAAATCCCAGTTGTCACGATCACACCCTATCGGTCCAGCCAAGACACTAGAGAGAGTGTGATGGTGCAAGGGTTAAAGCCGCCAGACCTCTGGGTATCCACTACTAGTCCCAGCAAGTCACCAAATTAACCCTTAGATAAACGTGTTTCACCCGAGCTGCCTTCAGAAAGGTGAGCTCATATATTTAGAGATCAAAAACCAGAGCTAATTAATTAAACATTTAATCTGATAAAAGGTATCACAGTGCTATGCATAAAAATAAACAAAAGACATACAGGTATAAGAATATATATAAGAGTTTAGCAATGAAGTTCAGAAAAGTAAAAATGAAGTTCTTACAGCGTAATAGTATAGCAATCCATGAGAGTGGGTCTCCAGCTGTTCTTAGGATGGTCTTGTCAGCTTGGGGCACAGATCTTAACAACCAACTTTGAGTCTAGCATTGTTTAAATATCATATCTGCTTGTTTTCTTTGGAGGGAAGCTCCACTCCCCCCTCCCCTCTGATCCCACCAAGGGGCATCTGTTATCTCCCATCCTGCCGCTTCAAAGAAACTCCTGACTTCAAACAAACAACCAGCCAGGCCCCCTAATAAACTGCAATACACAAACAGGGACACAGGATACACCGTCTGAATGACCCCTCACCCCCCAGGTCTTAGTTTATACACAGATGCAATAATAAAACACAGGTATGTTTCCATAATCAGGCCTTGGGCCTGACACCAGTCATATCTGACAATATCATAGGAGAAGCCAGACATCAAGGCCAGCATCATTGTGACATAATCATAAAACTGGAATAACACCTAGAGTGCATTTAAACTTGAACGTTTGTGAACCGTTCACATTTTCATATATGCATAAATCAGACCTAAACTACATCAGATTTCTAAAAGTACCGTATATACTCGAGTATAAGCCGAGTTTTTCAGCACGATTTTTCGTGCTGAAAACACCCCCCTCGGCTTATACTCGAGTGAACTCCCCCACCCGCAGTGGTCTTCAACCTGCGGACTTCCAGAGGTTTCAAAACTACAACTCCCAGCAAGCCAGGGCAGCCATCGGCTGTCCGGGCTTGCTGGGAGTTGTAGTTTTGAAACCTCCGGAGGTCCGCAGGTTGAAGACCACTGCGGCCTTCAACATCATCCAGCCCCCTCTCACCCCCTTTAGTTCTGAGTACTCACCTCCGCTCGGCGCTGGTCCGGTCCTGCAGGGCTGTCCGGTGAGGAGGTGGTCCGGGCTGCTATCTTCACCGGGGAGGCCTCTTCTAAGCGCTTCGGGCCCGGCCTCAGAATAGTCACGTTGCCTTGACAACGACGCAGATACGTCGTTGTCAAGGCAACGGCTCTATTCCGGGCCGGAAGCGCGGAGAAGAGGCGCCCCCGGTGAAGATAGCAGCCCGGACCACCTCCTCACCGGACCACCTCCTTACCGGACAGCCCTGCAGGACCGGACCAGCGCCGAGCGGAGGTGAGTACTCAGAACTAAAGGGGGTGAGAGGGGGCTGGATGATGTTGAAGGCCGCAGTGGTCTTCAACCTGCGGACCTCCGGAGGTTTCAAAACTACAACTCCCAGCAAGCCCGGACAGCCGATGGCTGCCCGGGCTTGCTGGGAGTTGTAGTTTTGAAACCTCTGGAGGTCCGCATGTTGAAGGCCGCAGTGGTCTTCAACCTGCGGACCTCCGGAGGTTTCAAAACTACAACTCCCAGCAAGCCCGGACAGCCGATGGCTGCCCGGGCTTGCTGGGAGTTGTAGTTTTGAAACCTCTGGAGGTCCGCATGTTGAAGGCCGCAGTGGTCTACAACCTGCGGACCTCCGGAGGTTTCAAAACTACAACTCCCAGCAAGCCCGGACAGCCGATGGCTGCCCGGGCTTGCTGGGAGTTGTAGTTTTGAAACCTCTGGAGGTCCGCATGTTGAAGGCCGCAGTGGTCTTCAACCTGCGGACCTCCGGAGGTTTCAAAACTACAACTCCCAGCAAGCCCGGACAGCCGATGGCTGCCCGGGCTTGCTGGGAGTTGTAGTTTTGAAACCTCTGGAGGTCCGCAGGTTGAAGACCACTGAGGGCGAATGATGAGAAGAGGATGATGAAGGGGGGGGGGTGTGGGGATGATGAAGGGGGGTGGGGATGATGAAGGGGGGGGGTGTGGGATGATGACAAGGGGATGATGAAGGGGGGATGTGTGGGATGATAAGGGGATGTGTGGGATGATGACAAGGGGATGATGAAGGGGGGATGTGTGGGATGATGACAAGGGGATGATGAAGGGGGGATGTGTGGGATGATGACAAGGGGATGATGAAGGGGGGATGTGTGGGATAAGGGGATGTGTGGGATGATGACAAGGGGATGATGAAGGGGGGATGTGTGGGATAAGGGGATGTGTGGGATGATGACAAGGGGATGATGAAGGGGGATGTGTGGGATGATGACAAGGGGATGATGAAGGGGGGATGTGTGGGATGATAAGGGGATGTGTGGGATGATGACAAGGGGATGATGAAGGGGGGATGTGTGGGATGATAAGGGGATGTGTGGGATGATGACAAGGGGATGATGAAGGGGGGATGTGTGGGATGATGACAAGGGGATGATGAGGATGTTAATGACGGGTCTGGATGATGACAGGGGGGGATGAGGTATTTCCCACCCTAGGCTTATACTCGAGTCAATAACTTTTCCTGGGATTTTGGGTTGAAATTAGGGGTCTCGGCTTATACTCGGGTCGGCTTATACTCGAGTATATACGGTAGATAAACCACATCAGATGTCTTGAAAGTAGATTAAAGGACAACTGCAGCGAAATACACTTATCCACTATACACAGGATAGGGGATAAGTGTCTGATCGCAGGGGGTCTGACCGCTGGGTCCCCCACGATCTCCTGAACAGGGCCCAAGCATTGCCCCGCTGTGTGCAGGGAGGCATGAATGCTGAATCCCTGCCTCTCCCATAGAGATACATAGAGGAGGCGTGTCGGCCACGGCGTCATGCTCCAGCCGGCAAGCCTCCTGCATGGGAGAGCCGTGGCAGAGCCAAGGCCCTGCGCAGAAGATCATGGGGGTTCCAGTGTTCGGACCCCCGCAATTAGACACTTATCCCATATCCTGTGGATAGGGGATGAGTTTAATTTACTGCAGATTGCCTTTAAGAAAACCAAAATTAATAAACAAGTCAGATATCACATATCTGTGAATGGCAAAAGTATGTGAACTTTTAGGATTAGCACATAATTTTAAGTTGAAATTAGAGCCAAGTGTTTTAAATCAATATCGTGTTGATTCAAAACACCTGACTCTATTTTCACCTTAAAATTATGTGCTAATACAGTGTGTTAGTGCATAACCTGCTTTATTTAACCCCTTAAGAACTCAGCCCATTTTAACCTTAAAGGGGTACTCCGGTGGAAAATATTTATTTATTTATTTTTAAATCTACGGGTGCAAGAAAGTTGAACAGATTTGTAAATTACTTCTATTTAAAAATTGTAACCCTTCCAGTATTTATCAGCTGCTGTGTACTACAGTTGAAGTTCTTTTCTTTTTGAATTTCTTTTCTGTCTGATCACAGTGGTCTCTGCTGACACCTCTGTCCATGTCAGGAACTGTCCAGAGCAGGAGCAAATCCTCATACCAAACCTCTCCTGCTCTGGACAGTTTCTGACATGGACAGAGGTGTTAGCAGAGAGCACTGTGGTCAGACAGGAAAAAGATTCAAAAAGAAAAGAACTTCCTGTGGAGCATACAGCAGCTGATAAGCACTGGAAGGATTAAGATTTTTAAATAGAAGTAATTTACAAATCTGTTCAACTTTCTGGCACCAGTTGATTTTAACAAAATTGTTTTCCACCAGAGTACCCCTTTAAGGACTCATTTTTACACTTTCATATTTTCCTCCTCCCCTTTAAAAAATGAAAACGTGTTCAATTTTGCACCAGTGGGCTGTAAAAGGTAGATACAGTCCACCAGAGCACCTGAAAGCTGAACTAATTTATGCAGGCTAAAGTCAGCAACTGCCAAGCCGAGAACTTAGTGAGGTATCGGGATCACTGTAACTTCGCTCATCTCTACTGAGGAACTCAGAAGAAGAATTGTTAATGCTCATCAGGCTAGAAAAGGTTACAAAACCATATCTAAACAGTTTGGACTCCTCAAAAGTCAGACCATTATTAATCTCCCCAGGAGTGGTTGACCAACAAAGATCAAGCCATGAGCAACTAAAGAACATTAGTGTGCATTGTAGTTTTGCAGAATTGACAGCTGATTCATTAGACTTTGGTTTGGCAAATCTAACAGAAGATTCAGTGAACTCTAGCTGTAACTCTATGGGATAACTTTGGTCAATTGTGTGTTGTCACAATAAATTCACAATCAGCTGTAGACAGTTCCCCTACGGTCCTCTGCACCATATTTCATTCAGTAGGGAGATTTCTATATTTGGGTCTATTCACACATAAACTATCCTGCGCATATTTGATGCACAGGATTTAAACAGTGTTCAGTTATTTAGTTTAAATTGAACTCTGTAGCATAAAATCAGCAGCTTCAAATCCGATGCATCAAATATGATCAGGATATTGTACATGTAAATACACCCTTATTTATGGTATATTAGGGTACATGAAGATTCTTTGACTGTTTTCCTCTCATGTGATCATGTGTTTTTTACTTCATCTTGTTTGGAATGGTGTGTGCGACGACTTGACTCCAAGTGACAACAACTAGCTTTTTGCTGGCAGGTGCTGATTACTGTAGAAATGTTTTTTGTATGGTGAGGCTGTCACAAAAGGTAGTCATATATATGGACATTTATCAATGGGTTTAGTCAGGTTTTCTTTACTATAATTGTCGCAAAATTGTCGCAACTGTGACTACGAGATTTTTCGTATGACATTTTGACTGGAAAGCGAGAAAAGCAAGTTTTCCAAAAATTAACTACGTAGTAATAATTTTAAAATGGACTACGGGTAGTCAGGTATTTATTAACTGCGACAGTCGCAACAGGGTTAAAAATTGACTAAATTTACTCCAGCTCAAACATGGAGCAGAAAAAGCTACTACCAAAGTAAAAAAGAAAAAATTGCTTACGTGAAAGAAAATTATCAACAGGCTGAAAGCAGTTGATAAATAAGTCACACATAAGCAAAAAAAAAGTAAGGAAAAAATTACTAAAAAAAAAAGAATACATAAGCAAACATTGATAAATGTCCCCCATAGATGGTACTTCAGAACACATTATTCCATTTAAAGAGTTGTAGGAACCACATTTTTATATGCCCTAGTAAAGAATTAGTATAGAGTGATTTCTTGCTCGTGACCTCCATCATGTATCGAGAGGTCACAGTGGCTACAGACAGCATTTCTCTCTTTGGGGGACCTAGTATGTCCAAAGGGATTATGGACAACATATAAGAGGACCAAGCTCCGGACAAAAAGCAGTCCATGTGTTACATGGTTTGTCACTCATTTGAATGGCCAGCATAAAATTGTCATGAACGGGGGGAAGGGAGAAGTGAGCCCTAAGCTGTCCCTAAGACATCTCTCCCTGCCTACTTCTCTAAACCCCCTAGCGGTGAATGACAACTTGGAGCCGTTCCCTTCCTTGCGCTAAAGTGCATTGGCGTCGAAGACAACAAAATAAACAAAACTGTACATAGTCGGGGAACAAGTCAGGAACATAACGGGAATTCAATAACCAACTGACAGATAAATAAATACACACAGGGCAGGAAATAGCATACTAACATAAAATGGGTCAGGAAATCAAGGGCACTGTTCACACTGGACTCAGAACAAAGACATCAATATCAAAGGCAAATATACTCCTAGCTGGGAGGCATTCTCCACAGAGTGATCAAGATACTGGCCTAGGAGGAAACAGAAATACTAAATACAAGCAAACACAGGTACATTCACAAGACTCACTCACTCTTAGATAGACGGATTAGCTCAAGGCTCAAAACAGGATTCTTTCCTAGGAGTAGCAGGAATAAACAAGGTAAAAACAGTAGTGACATAAACAGCAAGCAAATGCAGAATGAACATACACAAATACTAAAACCTGACAAATGTAATAAAGCAAAGCAGGCTAAAATCTATATATCAAACAGGACAGAAAACCATGTTTAAAACTAGGATATGTGCTCAAACATAGCTAAGGTGCATAAAAAACAGACATGGTCAGAGTACAGGTTTAATTACCAGCAGCGAGTTCCAGCAAAGGTAGGGTCTAAATAACCACACCGGGATGCCA